>NC_132879.1:17843632-17903632 GCF_030463535.1 Salminus brasiliensis
CCCCTACTGAGCAGGCTGTGGCCTACTAACACACACACACACACACACACACACAAACATGCACACTTCTGTATACACAAGTATTACAAATCTTACAAAGTATGCCATGCTCAAGGATGCAATGCTCAAGTATCTATTTTGGTAAGACTTGCAAATCAAAACCCTTGAGAACCTGCCGAGAACTTGCAGGAAGATTTAGCTGGGTCAAGAGAGTGGTGCACTGTTCGCATTCAAATAATCTTAACTGTGGTCTCATCATGAACCCAGGGGTTTGAGGTAAGCTAGATGAGCTTTAGGAACAGGTGCTGTGGACAGTTGAGTCAAAATTGAACTCCTTGACCATAATTCTATTTCTTTATTATTATTTTTTTTTTTATTCAGGTTGGTTTTACTGGCATGCCTGACTGTCTCAACAACAATGTGGCCAAAGCACATAAACATTAGATCTAAACAAAATACCAAGAATAATGACGAAGATAAAAAATCATCATCAACTGATAATAATCAAACATAGTAAATAAATTAAATAAGACCTCTGTTCATTGAACACTGTAAAATAATAATAATATAGTTAACTATATTAAGTTACTTTATCTTATTTATATTAGATTTATTTATATTAGACCACAATCAGCAACGGATCTGTAGAGAAAACTGTATTCTACTGCATTTCATAAAAAGAACACCTTGCCAACTGTGGAGCAGGGGGTGTATCCATCATGCCGTGTGTAGTGTTGTTGCCAGTGACATTGGCAGAATGAAATGAAAAAATTGAAAAAATAGATGCCACAAAATACCAGCAAATGATGGAAATAAATTTCAAACCATCTGTGATGTGTCTGAAGCTGAAGGAGGGTGGTTTTACTACAGAATAACGATCCAAAATATACCTCAAAACCACTATGAATTACCTGACAAGACTAAACTCAAGCTTTTGGAATGGTCTTCATAGTCCTCTGACTTAAATATCATGAACATTTGTAAACATGTGTTAAACAAGCTGTGAAGCAAGACCACCCAATAATGTCACTAAATATGAATATGACTATAAGGTTTCTGTGAAGAAGTGTGTATGATTTTATCATTTTTATGATTTTTTTTGGCCACATTGTTGTTTGGTATCGTGCTCTGTGATGCTGCTGTTGTCATTTTGGTATCAAACTCCAAATTCTGGTATTGTGACAACCCTAGTTCAGACAGACAGGAAAGCACACCACACAGACCAATGAGCGCACACACACCATACACAAACCTTGCTGATCTATAAAGTACACAACACACAGGCATACATGAAAGCATACTGCACACACACACAGTTTCACACTCTTACATACACATCGACACTTTCTTTAGTTTTTACAAAGTACACAATACCTAGATCTACATGAAAGCAGTGCCACACATGCTTGCACAGACACACACACACACACACACACACATACACACCTGCTGTTTTCACCTGCGTTCCCTCTCTGGGCTTGTGATATGCTAATATTCCTCCGTCTCCATGTTTGTTAATGAACCTCAATGAATAACAATGCAATGTCTTTCAGAGCAGGCATATGTGATCTTTAAGAAACTGTTTCTTGGTGTGTGTGTGTGTGTGTGTGTGTGTGTGTGTGTGTGTGTGTGTGTGTGTGTGTAGGTGTGTGTGCGTGTTTTTAATCTGAAGAAGTTTTCGAAGTGATCATTCTGTTGGTAAATCCCAGCTCTGCTCTATCCTGGACTTTAAATGGAGCCCTCTGTTTGTTAATTAACATCCAATCAGATAGCAGAGACAGATTCAACAATACATAAGCCCAGCTTCCTCCCTTTCAGCAGCCCAACAATCTGAGAAACACGTTTTCAATTAAAAAGAGGAACTTGACTTCCTGACTTCCTCTTGATGTAGTGCTGCTTCATTTGGAGAAAGCCATCAAGCTCACGCATGAACAGAGCTGATGAGATCACATTACCACCAAACACATCAGCGAATCCCCTCACGAACCCCGAGCGCATAAGAAAACGCTCCTTACAAACCGAACAAAACTCCATTAATAAATCTAATAAACAGAAGCTATAAACAGCGCTGTTGTCGTGTTTGATTAGTTCCACTGAGTCGAGATGTGTATGTGCTGTCCCTGAAAAACTATTGCACCCAGTTGCTGCTCGCATAGCTGGTAATGAACTTCTAGAGAAGTAGAGAAAAGTACTTGAGCCATAACCTAAACCAGCAGAAGTTGGATCGGAAGGTTTTGAGTCTAAATTGAACTCTTTGACTATAATTCTATTCTTTCTGGCATGCTTGACTGTCTCAACAACAATGTGGCCAAAGCACATAAACATTAGATCTAAACAAAATACCAAGAATAATGATGGAAATAAAAATCGTCAACTGATAATAATCAAACATAGTAAATAGAGAAGTAAAGAAAAGTACTTGAGCCGAAAGCTAAACCAGCAGAAGTTGCATCAGAAGGTTTTCATGCCCTAGGTTGACTTAACTTTCATGTCACAAGAAAATCTATGCATAAGTGTATTAGGAAAAAGTAATTTAACTGACAGATTAGACACTTCCCTAGTTACTGCACTGTGTCTGTAGAATAATTATACTATTAAAAAAAATGCATCTCCAAAATGGTATGAGAGAAGCTTTTATGACTGTAGGAGGGAAGACAACTCTGAGAACTTCAGCTGGAGTTCTGGAGGGCTTCTGAGTTAACACAGAAGACCGGAAACCCTCTTAATGAACAGAAGTGGGACCAAGACATAGGCCTGAGGAACAGAGAGGAATAAAAAGGAAAATATAGGGGAAGCTAGATAAAAAGAAGAAGGAACTATAGGCACAGTCATGTTCCCAAAGTATATCAGCTAGTTAGGAATGGTCAGGTTTTTGCTTCTGAAGTAAGAAACCCACAGGTTTCCACATGAAGACTATAAAGCCAATACAATATTGTCATGTTTTTGTGTGAATTAATGTTTTCACCCATTTGTAGATTTTTTTTATTGTATACATTTCCAACTAAAATGCTTTTTAAACCAAAATATGTCCGAAAAAATACATTACGTAACTTCACACTTTTGGGAAACTTTGGGGACACTGCAATATGTGTAATTTTATAAAGATTAGCATGGCCGCAGAATGGGGTGAAGAGGGGTGTGCTATGTTATGTGAAGTCAAAAATTGACTAGAAGTGTTATAGGAATAGGAAATAAGGAATGCATAAGGAAACCCAATCAGCAACACTGAAATATAAGCATGTTCCCCTAAAATATGCTTTAACATGCAATTAACTCAATTCTATTAGCGCAAGTTAAGCTAAAACAAGTCAAACACAGATTCTTTAGTAATGATCATCACTGTGAGACAGCCTTATAACTCTCCACCATCACTACATAAAGCTAATGGTTTTAATCTCAAAGCCTGACCGGTTCAACAACGATGGCCTCATTACACTGCCCAGTATTATCAATACCAATAGAGTCCAAGGTAATTGGATAGATACTCACTATCTGAAGGAGTATAAATGTACTGTTGTTTATCCAGATCAAACTGGCTGGGTGCCAGGTATACATACTTTGTCGTCTACGCTGCCTGTTTAATATCATATACACCAAACACCCAATATAGAGTTTTTATTTCTCTGCTCAGGTGGTATTTGACCATAAACAGAGGCTGTGTGTGTTGCTGACCGTAAAGAAATGTGATGTTGGATCAGTAAGGACGTCTCTAGGAGGATATCCCCCTCCCTCTATTCCTTTTTACCATTGTTTTCAGCTAATAACAGTCACTATTAGACAGAATGTGAATATGAAAAACGTTCCTACACCATCACTCTCTCTCCTGCTCTCTCTGTGCTGACGATATGCTTCTGAACTGCTCTCAGACATCTATATCTGCACTTCTCTCTTTGATTAATAGCTTTGGCTTGTTCCCAGGATCCACTTTAAATTGGGAGGAAAGTGAATTAATGTTCCTCACATTAAGTGAGCAGTATCTGCAAGCAATTCCTTAAAGAAAGCTTAAAGTAACCACTCCTATCAGAGGGACAGTGTAATGGATTGAAGGCAGGGTCCAGATACATGAGCAGAGAAGCTTTATTAGACAGCAGGCATGGATCAAAAATCCAGGAAAACTAGAAGAACAGTAAACAGGTGTAAGACTGTTCAAATATAAGCTGTGGTTTGATGTTGGATATACATTTTTATATTCTGTTACTTGGTTATATTGAAAATGAGGTTCAGTTAATGAATAAATTAGTAATCTTGATGAAGTAAAGTAGTCCAGAATAAACTGCAGGTGTGGTTATGGAAAAATTGACTCTGCCATCTGGGATTGGATCCCCCTAGATCTTGCTCCATGTGCAGTCTTCCAGACAGTTTAAAAAATGTGGAAATTGGTCTCTGCACTAAGAAATGGAATATGAATAGTAGTGTTTCTTTTAGTAACGTTAGAAATTTCTACAAATTATAGAATTTGACCGTATGTGGGACCTTTTGTTAGACTGTTGAAGTCAGTGGTTCTTAAACTGGACCTTAGGGACATCTTGAAGGCTCATATTTTGCTCTTTCACTACAAATCTGAGCTAAGACTTTCACACTTCCTCTAAATCTGTGGAGAAATTCTTCTGGTAGTCATTTGAGAATGGAGCAGATGATTACTTCACTGTTAAGTCATCAAGAGCCAACATTAAAATCTAAACCCTCACGGCTACAGAAGCTTTCTGCCAAATATGAAGCCTCTGAAGCCTCACTTGGACTGTGTTGAAACCCGGTTGGGTTTTCCCCAGGCTGGCCCCATATTCACAGCGTCATATGAGGAGAAGAGAGGAGAAGACTCATTGGAAAATAATATGGGAATATTGTGGGGCTTCATATGAAGACCGTAAACTTCAGCAGCTCTACGTCTTTCCTGCCTCTGAGGCTAAACTGGGATCAGGAGAGCACCCTGGCTAATTAAGGTGGTTTAAGGGCAATAGGTCATATAAAAAGAACTGCTCAATTAAAGAGTCCATACAATAGAAAAACACAGTTCCTATGAAATAGCTTGATGTTCGAAACGTAACATTTTTAAAAGGACTGTTTTTGTGATGCCACTAAAGCCAACATTTTTCTCCAGCATGAGGCTCGAGGAGGCACTTGTTGTTGTTGTTGTTGTTGTTGTTGTTGTTGTATATAGCACAAATTAAGCCGGTAGCTTAAACCTGTCATGGCAAATGTGTCAAAAAGGGCTGTACGTTCAAATCTAGAAGATATTCCAAAGGACTTCTCACAGGACTTCTGGTAGTGTGGCAAAAAGGTCATAAGATACATATCAAGTCAAGTCAAGTCAAATTTATTTGTATAGCGCTTTTTACAACTGTTGTCGTCACAAAGCAGCTTTACATAATTAATACTTAATAAAGGACAGAGACAGAGAAGAAAGAAGGAATAACATGAAGGGTCAAAGACCCCCGTGAGCAAGCCAACGGCGACAGTGGCAAGGAAAAACTCCCTCAGAGCTGGAGGAAGAAACCTTGGGAGGAACCAAGACTCACAAGGGGGACCCATCCTCCTCTGGCCAGACTGTTTTAAACATTAATGATAACATTAATGTTACCAAAGCAGATACAACAGAAAGTTAATAGTGGTGATATTAATAGTGTCAGACAGGCACGAGTCCGTCTAGGTTTCAGCACGGCCACCAAACAGGCAGCAGCGGCAGGTGGGTGAGCCATGGGTGGTGGCGGGTTGGGGGGGACCCGATGGCCGGACTGGTAGGTGGCAGCTGGTTAGACGCAGGTAGAGGGGACCTCAGCGGGCAATCTTCCTGCAGGTCGGGCTGGGTGGCCATTTACTCGAAGAAGGTAAAGAGAGAAAAGTTAGTTCTTAGAGAAATTTTATGGAGTGCAGAGAATGTTGAGAATCAGCATCTGGGTATGTCTGACGACTCCGGCAGGTCTGATTATCACAGCATAATTAAAAGGAGAGAGCCAGAAGGTAACACGGACACGGGCGTACCCTGAGCATATCATGAGCTTTCTATTTTTCTATTTCTATGATGATACCAAAATGGCATCTTCTCAGGAAATATTTAAATTCAAATTATTTTGGAGCATTTCTGTTTGCCCATTTATCATGACACAGTATAAAAAAGAGCCAGATTCACATTATGTCTTCTGAGAATACTTGGGTGAATAGCAAAATAGTCACCTTATTGACTTGTGTTTAGTAGTGTCTAAACTTAGAGGTATCTTTTATTTTTTAGCCTATTCAAACTAGCTGAGGTTATTCTTGAGTAAATAGCAAAGCACTTTAGACTGGATAAGAGCATTTGCTAAATGCCTTAAATGTAAATGTAAACGTCAAGAAGTGAAAAACAACTGAAATGGAGATACAAGGTTTTTGCATGGCAACAATTATGACTACATTCAAACCAAAGACATTATTACTGTAAATATGTCATAAGATAGATATCCTCCCCCTATAAAATATGCTTCGATCAGCTGTATATTTGGAATTGCTGCAGAAAACTTTACAGCGGAGACGCACTGATACTGTATCTCTCCTACAGATTCCATAGCATTATTGCTAAACTGTGATCTGATGCTCTGCAGTGGAACATCTCTGCAGTCATCAGCTGGTTTCCCTTATCCAGTTTAGTCATTTCAGATAAACCAAAATTGAATAAGCACATATAACAGAAAGGATAGGGGTGTGTGTTGATATGGAAAAGGTAGATTAAGTGTTTCTGTAAATTCTGAGATTGAGATTAAGAATATGGTGCTTGGATCAATTTCAGATAGTATAGAATCATGTTTTTGCTGATGATATTTTAGAAGTGAGATCATTGTGTCTTGGGGCTCGTAATACTAACTGTGTGATCCACTTTGATATTTGGCCTGCTGTGTATTCCTATTTTGATTTTCAGGAAGATGAAGGCGGTCATGTGAAGCAGTCGCTGTGCTCACATCGCCCACATTCTGCGATCAAACACACACTGGAGTGAAACCTAAAAATGGTTTAAACATGTGTTTATTAAATAAGTATTTATTAAAAATTACATAACTTTGTTTCGTAGTTTGTAGTGTGGTGGTGTGCGCTGTCCTGACTAATGGATGGGACTAGTCTTGTAAAATGACAAATTAATGCAGCATGGGGTACTGGGGGCCCGGATCCAGTTCCAGAGTTCCTGCTGCAACACACCTACAAAACTTGAAATTTAATGGGAGAGGGGAATCAGGTGTGCTTGTACAGGAAAACCATAAACTGTGCAGGAATTTGACCCTTGAGGACCTGATTTAGGGTAATTGTGGGCATTTTTATTTTATACTTGAATGAACATTACTGGGTGATTTAATAAAAACAATAAATTCAAATGTACAGCAGCTTGACTGATTGTCAAGAGAAGAGTAAAAACTCCTGGTGTTTTTGATTTATAATGAGGACTTTGAGGGTCTCAGTGTGACTGTAAGAAGTAAAACTGTGTTTTTCTCATGGAAAAGTAATTAAAGTTTAATAACACTTAAAGTAAAGTAAAACATCTTGTCATTAAACTCTAAAGTACAGAACAGAGTGAATTACTCAAGCTTTTTCCATCTCTGGAAAGAATGAAAGTGTGCGCTACTTCAGTCAGCCACTGTGCCGCAGCATGCGTGTATGTGTGTTAACTTGAAGAGCGCACTCTCTCACACTCTCTCTCTCTCTCTCACTCTCACCCAGATACACACAGATGCACACTCTAAATCTTCCCATGCTCCTCCTTCCCTCCTGTCCTAACCTGCTCCGCCACACACACACACACATTCATACACACGCAAGAGCCCCACCCTGTCACCATATTCAAATCAGCTCCCCCATGAATAATTCAGGATTCTATAATTATGCATTCCTTTTGCTGACGCAGGGTTGGAGGCATTAAAAATAGATCTGAGCTGTGCGGCGGCAGGAGCTCGGCGGCTCTGTGTGTTTTGACTGCTGCTGCGTTTTCCCGCCGTCGTGCCCTGGCTCGGCAGAGGCTGCGATGTTAGCGCTCTGTCTTGCAGGAGGACATTTTTCTGACAAGCCTCGCCTCGCATGTTCCTGTCCCAGCCGAAGCGCAGCGGAGATGGGCTGAAGAAGAGCCGCAGTCCGCCTGACATCCCAGCTAAATTGGGCTCAGGAGAGCAGCGTGACTAATTTAGATGATCAGAGCGTGCTGGCCAGTTTGGCTTAAAGCCTGTTTGGCATGTGCTAGGAAAGAGCCTGGGCTCCAAATATTGGGAAGTTTTCAAAGAAATAATGGAAAGTTAATGAGCACAGTGCATATGTGTGTGTGTGTGTGTGTGTGTGTGAATTGCCTTACATACATTTTGTGCTTCTTCACATACAAGTGCTTCTTACAAAGGCTACATGCTGCATAATGTAAAAGTGAACAAGGAAGAACATTTTTGCTGTTATTACATGTGTATTACATGCGTATTACATGGTAGTTACACAGGTAAAGTACATATGCACTAAAAATAGTGATACAACAAATTGAAGTGTGTACATTTCCTCACAATTATAATATTGCATCAGTAAGAAAGTAAGCTGATAGTCTTTCCAGTGTAATATATGATTTAATATAAAACTCATGGCATTTTATCAAGTACATTAAAGCACTTGATTATGTGGGACATATATATTACATATATGATAATACACTCCGACAAAGTACATTCATATTATATATATATATGGCTGTGTGTGTGGCTTGGATGTCCTGTGCCACTGCAACAGCCCCATCCTGCTATGAACCTCATAAGCCCCCACCCCCCCCTACAGTAGAGGTGATCAAATTTTAAGGAGGTGCATGCATACATTTGAATGTAAATGAGCTGCTGCTGACAGTGCTGGCTACGTGCACCGACAGGCAAGTGTTTAGCTGTGAAGAGTCTCGCACTTGCACTCGACAAACTGTGCCACCTACTGTCAGCTGAGACCCCTCCCCCGGGTACCACTTAAGAGAGGACATGGCTGTCTGCTGCTCTCCTCCAGTGCCCTGCAGGCCTTTGGAAGGAGGATGCTAGAGGTAAACTGAGAGGTAGCTAGCAGTGTGGAACCAATAAAAGCTGTAGCTCTGCAGTGACTGATGTTTCTGCACTACCATTCTTTCTCTCTCCGCACACATGAAATGCAAGCAAGTGATCTCATAAACACATTATTATGTAATTTTACACATTTTACTCTTAAAGCAGCATTATGTGAGAATTGCCATTCCTTTGCTCCTGGGCTCCCCCTACAGTCAGGAAGTGTAATGTGCACTTTTAGTGCTTTTAGAGTTCTCGTGAGCATTGTCCTGCCTGCTTCACCAAAGTTACTCCAAGCTTGGAGCAGCATTGATAAAGAAGCTATTCTCCATATAACAGTCAGTGGATTGTCAGCATGACTCTGTAACTATTATTTGATGGTACAAATAATACATAATGTTGCTTTAAAGTCACAGTTGGACATAAAAACTTTTTTCTATTATCCCACATGTAGTCAAGTAGCCATTGTTTAATATGTCTATATGTTCCTTACTCAGTATTTAGCTTTGTGCAATTAGCAGGCCTAAATTATGATGCATCAAACTTTACAAACTTTACAACAGTTTGTTTGTTTTTTGCCAATGTGAGTGTCATAATACTGAGTATCTGCTGATTCCGATCTGTTCTTTGGATTTCCATAAATAATACTGCCACGCAACTTTGGTAAGATGAGCTGATAAGTAATAGTGAAGTATAATCAAGACTTTATAAAAAAGACTTTCTTGTCTTATATAACATATTTATATATGGTTTTAGTCAGTAATTCATACAATGTGTCAGTCTGGACTGATGTATTTTATTATTTTATTTACCTTAATAGCTGATTTGATTAAAATGAATGTGTGTTTGATTTCTCCCTGACCTTTAAGCTGCCACTTTAAACTTTAAAACCTCTTACACAACCTACTTTACACAGTTACTATAAAGCTTATTTTCATACATTGGCAGGATACAGAATCTGGAGGAAATGCTGCTCAAACACCGGAACAACAGATATTATGTTAAGTTTGCAGGTTCCAGTGTAAAATAGTTCCTTGATGCAGACTATAAACTGTATTGTTGCATTCTGAAAACACTCCTTAATGTCTGCTAATGCTGCCTAGAGCTTTCCAGAAAAAAACACAGTAGTAAAGCATACATTTGGAATAGCTAAAACCTGATCTTTCAAAATGGGCCTCAATCGCCTGCAATCTCAGTTCACTAGATCGGATCTGGACGTTCCAGTCGTCAGTAGATCTTATGCTTATGTAATTTCTAATACCATGTAAAAAAACTGAAGGTTTTTGTTACAGGTAATGTTACAGGTAATGTTTTTTTTTCCATGCTGTTAGCACCATGCTAATTGGCAAGGTATACATTTCCATTACTTGTAAGCTATGTGAGCCTCATAGCTCTACTGCAAAGCTGAAGCTGCAAACGTTGGAGACCAAACAGTCTTCTGTGTTGACTGTTCTGTTAACCTTTAACTTTAAAGAGTGTGTGTTTGTGCATTGAGTTGGTGGTTTGTTGTAGGTCTATGCCGGTGTGAGCTCGTGTATGTGTGTGTGTGTGTGTGTGTGTGTGTGTGTGTGTGTGTGTGTGTGTGTGTGTGTTTATGAACGTGTGATGGTGTGTGTGTGTGTGAGTTTGCGGGGGGTTTCTGGTGGAAGCAGGCAGCAGATGTTTGCCGCTGTACAGATTAGGGCAGACGGCCCCAGAGGCTCCACGGGATTGGCTGGCCTGGTTGTGTAACCGTGGTGACAGCAGCAGTATAATTGAGTCAGTGAGTACACGACATGCCTCTGCTATCACTTCCCCTCTTGCTGCTAATGCGACCTAATCGCCATGGCGGTGTTACGCAACAACGCACTCCACTTCATCACGCCGGCTGACTGACGAGACCGGGCGTGTTTGGTGCTTCTCTTACTTTTAAGTGACATCTCACTCAGGCGTGTTTGAGTTCTCCCTGAATGTGATGAATTCATAATTACTGCACATGAGACTTCAGCGGTATTTCCCGTTTGAACTCTTAGAGGTTTAGGGTTATTATTGTTGTTGTTGTTGTTTTACAGTACTTTCAAAGTTGATGACAATAATGATGTAATTTCTTTTACATAATTACATTGGATATAAGTTTGAGATTGTACTTCTGGTTGTTTTCTGTATTTCTGCATGTAAAGAACGACTAAAACATGACAAAAATGTAAACCCAGACAGTTGTTTGCACACTTTTAAATGCAAGGATATTTGAGTCGTACCCTAACTGAAAAGTCTTATAGATTTTAAATAGAAAGTATATAAAAAACACATAATACATTTGAGATTGACATATCATAAGATCACACATTATTTAAAGCTGAAGTAAAAACCAGTAAGTAAAAAAAAAAAAAAATACATGTGTCCTGCCCTCTGCATTCAGCCCTTCTTCCAAAGCCACTCCCCCAAACCCCCCACACACGAACATGTGCGGTCTGACTAGTCACCGCAGAGCTACAGTAAGCTTGCTATATTGACTCATTTATAAAAAACGCCCTGTTCAAGCCAGTATAAGATAAATACCAGCAAACCACACACTACCAAACTACAATGCAGACATTGTCGACCACATACACACAAACACATTATATATAACTTAAACTCGACCAGCTTTCTACTCAAAGTTGGATGATGTCAGGGTGTTTGATGATCACCACTCCACCTCATCCCCAACTGTACGTATTGGATGAAGCACCATCTTTCCAGAGAACACAGTTCCACTGCTCCGCAGCTCAGTGCATGCCTGGCATTAGGCATGGTGACCATAGGTTCATATTTATCTGCTCCTGAGAGTCTCACTCTATTGGCAGTGCGTCTTTACAGGGACTATAAAAGCTGTGTGTATGCATTTGCACATCTGTGTGAACAATAGGTGCAATTTCAAGTGGCTTAATGCATTTGTTAGAAAGGGTGTCTATAAACATTTAGACATATAGTGTAAGTAGCATAGCTATGCTGGCTACACAACTCAAGACAATTGAAAATTCCCCCCTATAAACCAAATAAACCAGGTAATTACTTGTCCTACAGTTCTGTGGACTCTACAGATAACACCTCCATTTTTATTGTCAGAGAATTTGATTTATTGCTGTCAGGAGTATTTCTAATAAGCACTTACTCCACTTACTGTGAGAGTTAATTCCATCCATATCTGCATCCATAAAGAGTGAAAATAGAGACATATTTAGAAATGTCATGGTATTTTGAAGTTAAGAAAATATGGGTAGTCATAGAGTGGTGTAGAGAATGAGTGTAGTGAATATACGCCACTATTACGTGTTTACAGGGCCTTCAAATTGTGTCTGTGTCTCTGAGGCGCGTGTGTGCGTCACACATAACAACCCCCCCCCCTCCCCCCGGCCTGCCTGCACCCCTAAACAGCCGGGACTCAAAGAGTAGCTCCGGCGTTTGAAGCTGCTCTGCTTGGAGCTCCTCAGCAGAGCGTCTGCACAGGGAGATCTGCTGCTGCTGAAGAAAAAGAAGTGGAATTTGAAACCTCTCTGGTTTGGAGATGGCTTTGAGGGCCTTATTGCTTCCTCTGTGCTCCTGTGTTGCATAACCATGCCTCACCTGGCTCTTCAGTGATGCGCAGATGCGAAAGAAAACATTTGCATTGAGAGGGAAGGAGAAGGAGACTGACAAAGACACACAGAGGCACTAAGAGACCGAGTAAGCGCGTTCTGGAGAATTGACGCAATCCAAGATTGAGGCACAAAAAAGGACCTGGCAATTTCTGCTGGAAGTTGAACCATCAGAAAGGAGTGCAGATTGAAGGATTGGAATTATTCATTGTCGAGACAAGTATGCTGTGTCCCAATTGCATGCTAAACACTTTGAGTGAGGGTGTATGAAGAGATGTCATACAGTGGCATGCAAACGTTTGGGCATGGTGAATGGTTAAATGAGTAGAATGTGGAAGAATCTACAAAAAGTCGAAAGACCTACAATTTCAGAGTAAAGGAAATGAAAGGACCACCATGCAAAAGTTAAGGCAAGCCCTCCGATAACTAACTTTAACCAAAACTCAGACCTTAATTAACCTTTTAGGGCTGGGGCTTGTTTACAGTCATGAGGACAGATCAGGTGATACTCAGACTTCTCAACCCTTCAGCAGCAGTCAGCAACTAGATAACCATCCGGCTATATATTCTGAAATGCACACAGTTTGTAATGTAATTACGAAATGGATATAAACAGAAACATGGGCATTAAAAAAACAAGGTCTGGAATACCAAGAAAGCTTTCAGAGAAAACTGCTTAGATGATTACTAGAAAGGCAAATGAAGCCCCTTGTTGTCTGTAGAAGACCTTTAGGGAGAGTTTGCAGACTCTACTGTGCACTGTTCTACTGTGCAGCAATTATTAGCTAGCTCAGTATTGATGTGCATCAGTGTTAATGGGCACCAGACCAATATCAGCAGAAAACTCTGGTTTGGATGGTGTGGAAAAAAAGAATGAATCCCATTTAATCCTGTAACTAATCTAGCCTAAGCACAGCACTGACACTCACGCTGTGTGATGTGATGATGTTAGCTGTGTGTTTCTTCCTGTGGGGTAGTTGAGTGTTTGAGTAGTTTGAGCGTGGTGGTCTATATTTAGATGCTCATCCTAATTAAGTGTTTCAATTAAAAACAGCAGAGTAGTTTTTTACAAAAAGTAGTGAATTTAGTATGCATTCAAAAACATAGTTATCAAAATGTATTATTATCAGAAAGCATTGCCCTGCCACTGTCCTGATGTCTTACGTCCCCTTATCATTGTAAGTGACTTTGGTAGCCCACTAAATTATGTAAAACATGTAAATCATCACATGTATCTTTAAAATGGGTATCTTTAAAAAAAAGCATACACTTTGCCTTTGCCTTTGAATAGGAGTCATTGCAAGTAAGAGTTTATTCCAAGTCATTTAGAGCGTTTCTATTGGTCTGTTCGTCCAATAGTGTACAAGACAGGTACAGGGTTGGAGATACATGATTTTCATTGGACAGCAGCAAATTGTACATTCACTACACTGTAGTTGTACATACACTACACTACTGTTATTTTTCAAACACACAATAAACAAAGATTTGCATATAATTGAACCCTATTTCTGATAATATAGTATGTAGTTCAATTAGCAGGTTGATGTCAGAAGATGTTTGACAGGTAAGATGATAATCACTGTTTTGGGAAAGAGAACTATAGATTCTTAACAGTATTATATAATATGTACATGTAGAGCTGGGCAATATAATGATATTTTATCATATTGTGATAACTTTGCTTATCATAATACGGAATATACTTTTCTAAGAATATCAATGACATGCTTAATAAACATATCAACTGAAGGTTTTATTACAAACAGGATTTAATTAGATGAGGAGAAGCTGAAGCTGAATGGATATTACTATATTCAGTACAGGAGAGTATCTGAATAGTAGTGTTTATGGCCCTGTCACTGCTGATGTGTTTTAGTCTGTGATTACATGTATCGTGGTTAATATTGTGTATCGTGAAAATGTCTTTTAAATATCGTTACATAGTATATATTTTTACCATATTGCCCAGCCTATGTACATGTAATATTTTATTCCTTCGTGGAATATTACATGGCAATAAGAGATTAGACTGTGGTAGAGAGAATTTTTTACTCATCTCGACTAGGGATTTCCCAGGATGTGAGGATGTGCTGTATCATTTATTTATTTTTTTTTATCTTGTGACGATATCATCCACACCTAATGCTGAGTGGATCCTCCTGCAGTCACAGCTAATACACTGAAGGGTCTTAAGCTTTTTGTTGGCTTTATACGGCATAATTGTCATAGCAATATCACTGCATTACTTCCCTGTAGTGCACAATGATGCCATCATACAACTATACTACCAGAATCATAACAGTATTCTAGTATTAGCAATGTGGATATTGTCACAGTCACGCAAAAGCCTCATATCATATATTTACTTTAAGTCATTTTGGGGCATTTTTCATTGGTCTGTTCATCACCAGATTGTTTTTTGTGTGTAGCAGCGATGATATGCTATATGGTAAATGAATTTAGTTTATAATTGAGACAAGGTTGATTATTTTTTGTCCCCTTTACCTAATTCATCTCTGTTGCTGCTGTTGTACAGTTTTCTCTGGGTTTGGCTCTGTGAATTCAGCAGCGGAACAGTGCCAAAAGTCCAAATAGAGACGTCCACACATCCACACTTTCACCCACAAGCCCTTCTGACTGTTCTCTTCCTAACACTGTGTGCTGGTGCTGATGCTGTGCCGTGATCTAAACCTGTAGACCAGAAAACAAGCTGCTGTATGGAAGGCAAAGTGTGTGTGTGTGTGTGTGTGGTAAACTAGTGCTTTGGGATTGGAGCTCCCCTTGCCCAGCTATCAAACATCTCTTGTGGCCTTGTCCAGCCGCTACTCTGTCCACGCTGCTTTAGTGTGGCTACTGAGAGGGCTTTGTCTTTGTCTGCAGAGCAGTTCAAGTAAAAAGGGATAAAGATGAAAGAAAAAAAGGAGGACTGAGAAAATGTCCCTCTGATATCCGCTGCACTTTATAGATATTGAGCTCTTGACATTTGTTTGTGAAGCAGGTCAGTGTGTAAGGCTTTGTAATAAGGCTGTCAGCAATTGGCCGACTGTCACGTTGATTAGTTTATGTGAATGCGCATTTTCAGACGGGTGGCAGGGTGTTAGAGGGTTTTTTATTTTTTTCGTTTCTTGGAAACAACAAAATCAGCAGGAGCTGCTCTCAAAATGTCTGTTCTGCTGCCTCCCCTTCGTACACTGTGCTGGGAGAAGTGTGGCACTGCTGAGAGCAGCAGTCTGTTCCAATGAGCTCAGCACCTCCATTCCCAAACTGTCCTAACTGTAACTCTCGCCCTTTTCCTGTCTCTTTCTCTTTCTCACACACATGCATCAGCTATAGAGGATGTTCATCCCACCCCCAAAAAAAACAAACAAATGAAGCAAGAGCAGTGCTTGCTAAGTATGAGAAAAGCCCTGAGAGTGAAACTGAGAGTGATGGTATAACTCTATTAAACAAGATGAGGGTTCAGCAGCTATGTTTAAACAAGGACATGTTTTAATCAAGACCTTGTTTCTCTCACTGGTTTCTTCCCCTGTGGGGTTGCTAGATTCCCAATTTTTCCACCAAACTGGGGTAGTTTGAAAATGCATTCTTGGGTGGAAATTATGAATTTTCAGGATGTTATTATTATCATTATTATTATTATTATTATTATCTGTAGTTTTTTTTTACCCATTTTCTCCCAAATTTGGACTGCCAGTTACCCCACCGATGCCCCCACGTGTGCAGTCGAACTGCTTATTTTTCGAAATGCCGCCAAACAACGCTAATCAATACGCCTGAAAAGAAACGCAGCATACCCGGCACCAACGCACCAGTCCACAGGCGCCAGTGACAGCCAGCACCACAGCGATGTGGGGAGAGCGTGCCATCTACCCACCCTGGAGAGAGCAAGGTCAATTGTGCTCTCTCTGGGTCTCGGCTGCCGATGGCTAGCAGCATGACCGGGATTCAAACCAGCAATCATCTGATCATAGCGACAGGGTCTTAGTCCACTGATAGTCTTATTTTAGATAGTAGAAAATAAAAAATGAAGGGTCTTATGGGTGAATATTTGTTCTGGTGTCTGATGGCTGGCAACCTAAGGACAGATAGATGAGTACACACATAAAGGGGACAGAATGTTTGTCAGTACGAATATTCATCTGTAACTGATAGCAGATTAATCAATTCTATTATCTAGACAGATTATTTAATTTGATTAGGACATCTTTTTTTCTCCCACTGTCTCAGTCAACTACAGTCATGTAAAAACATTAGGACACCCCATGAAAACCTTTGTCTTTTTTTTATAAAGACATTTCTTTAGTTGTATGTGTTTAGTTATATTACCTCCATCTCTCCAATACTGTTCAACTGAAGAAATGTCTTTTTTTAAAGGCAAAGGTTTTCATGGGGTTTCAATAGAAATGTACTAGTGAGAAACAAGTAAGGACACCCCCACATTTATTACTACTAAAAATGTCTATAATTAGAATCTTTTGTTTAGGCGATCAGCATCCGATGATTAGAACAGGGTTTTGAGGAGCCTGACTCATTTAAATCATGAAGGAACCCCTTGCTGTCAGAAAACGAGGGTAAGACTAAAGGGTTTTCTCCTTGTAGACGGTCAGTCTTTAAATACAACCAATACAGGCAATAGATTTAATAAAACACTAAACAATAAACTATACAAAACACTGTACAATAGACTATTCAAGACCTAATACAATAGACTACACAACCATTAAGCACAAGATAAAGACTAGACAGAGTACAATGGATGAGAGAAGGTGGGGGAATACTATTGTACATGTATTTTATTAGTGCACACTGATAATAAGTAAGTCCTCGGCAGCTTGGATCACTGTCAAAAGTGCAGACAATGTACAGGATTAAAGTGTCTGTGCTTATAAATAGTGTTGAGGGAAAAAATAGATTCTTAGATTCTGGATCGATGTTTAATTGATAACGTAATATTGAAGGAATGCGAAAGAGAGAGTGTGGCATGCACATAACAGACTGTAACGACTGGAAGTATGGTGTTAGGTGGGTGCTCTCGTGGAGAGGTGAATACTTAGCTCCATTAAGAGACACGCAGGGAACACGTCGTGCAGGGGTTTCAGAGACGGTTTTAATGAGCAATGAGAGCACCTCGACTTCGCTCGTCACAACTTCCCAGACAACACCAGCTGGAGAACCCAGGCTACAACCCAGCACAGTTCACCATACGCACACACTCTCCCGCGCTTTCCTCCAAACTCTCCATGCACACTGTACCCCACCTTAAAGTGACCGTTACAAGACACAATATGGATGAGCGAGAAATCCAACCAGTACCTGTATCTGCAACCAGTACCAGTATCTGCATTAAAAGCTAGCAAATGGAGACACTTGGCTCTGGTGATCAGCATCCACAAACGACCAACCAAAAGATGAGAAAGCAAGGTCAAAGCTTCTACTCAACTCAGAAAGGGTGATGCAAACGGCAAACTATCACAACTTTTATTGCCAAGGATTTGCATCTTTTTTTAGTCGTTGAGACCAAGGGCTTTCGCGCCATGTTGCACGCTTTGTAGCCGAGATACAGCAGAGTCCCATCTCTAATAGAGCCGCACGGCTGTTACAGAATATAGCAGAGGAACAGTAGACCTCTAAGCAAGATTGTGTTTTAGTTACTGATAATGCCTCATTCATGCTGCTGAACTGGGTCAGTTCCTACATATGAAATGCTAGGCCCACACACTAAACCTGGCTTCTTAGTAAGTGCTCAAGTTGCCCACTGCAGCAAGGATACGAGGGAGGAGCAGACGTATTACATGTTTTTTATGTTTTATTAATAAACAATATTGGAAGTAAATTCATTATGAATCATTATGAATCACACTTACTCTGCTTACTTTAAAAGTATGAAGTAGACCTTATCATTGCATTGCAGCCCTCTGAATTGAGCAGATACCCACATTCCTATAAAGATCCTTTAGTGCGACCTCTCACAGGTACAGCGGCCAAGCACTGCAGGTAGTGCAGTAGATGAAAGTCAAGGACAAGGATGAGACAGTTGAATCTGATGTATCAGGAAGATCTGTTCAGCCGTTTGACTGCCTAGGGGGGGAAGAATCTTTTCATGAGTCTGTAGGACTTGGCCCAAATAGCCTGTGTCCAGTCTGTATGAACTGGGAGAGAGATCCTTCCTTATACACTGCTCGGTGTAGATATCCTTGATGTCAAAGGAAACTTGACCCAGTAATGTGCTGAGCAGTCTTTACCACCCGCTGCAGTGCTTCCCTGTCTGAGGCGAAGCAGCTTCCAAGCCAGACAGTGATGCTGGAGATACTACGGAGGAAATACAGCTATGAATGAGTTGTCTTTACTAAAGAGGAGGTGTCAGGAAAAGTTGTCAGTGATGTGTTTCCACGCTCATTCCACGGCTGTGCAGAGGGGTGTTGAGTGTGTTCTTTCAACGTCCACAATCATCTCCTTGTGTTGCTGATATTGAGAGCAAGAGCAAGAGAGAGCGAGAGAGAGCGAGACAGAGTTGCCCTTTCACCAGAACTCAAGCTGACTGTCTCATGGTTGTTGATGCTGAGTCCCACAACTGTCATGTCATCAGGAAAGTGGATGATGTGATTGTTGTAATGTCTGGCAACGCTGTTGTGGGTTAGCATAGTGTAGAGCAGAGGGCTCAGTACACAGCTCTGGGGGGCTCTGGTGTTTGGGGTATGGTCCGTAAAAACCAGAAGTTCTGTTTAGAATCCTGACTGGTAAAGATCTGCTACTCAAAAAAAATATTCAAAAAAAAAAAATTCTAGCTTCTGGAGTATGATGATGAACAGCATTCTGACACTTGTCCTTTTTGTCCAGGTGTCTCTCTCTCTATCTCTGTCTGTTTCTCTCTCTCTCTTTATTTGTCTCACTGTATGTGTGTCTGTCTGTCTGTCTTTCTCTCGATTCTTCTCTCAGTTTTGATTCCTGTCTGTCTGTTTGTCTGTCTCTGTCTTTGTCTCTTTTTTTCTCTCCTCTTCTCTCTCTCTCTCTCTCTCTCTCTCTCTCTCTCTCTCTCTCTCTCTCTCTCTCTCTCTCTCTCTCTCTCTCTCTCTCTCTCTCTGTGTGTCTTGTTTCAGTTCTTCTCTCTGTTTTGATCTGTCCGTCTATCTGTCTGTCTCTCTTTTTAATCTTTCCTCTCTCTCCTCTCTCTCTCTCTCTCTCTCTCTCCATCTCTCTCTCTCTCCATCTCTCTCTCTCTCCATCTCTCTCATTTTTACTCTTGTCATCTCTCTGATAATCACGCTGCCCCAGTTCAGTTCCTCATTATTAAATGTGTCCTGGCGTTTCAGAACACTGGACAGCTCTTTGGGTTCTCTCACACTTCTTCAGAGCGTTCTGCTGTCACTTTGAGACGTATCACACTCACTGTTCTGTAACAGGGTTCGGTTTCAGTTGAACAATTTAACTCTTTAAACTGTGGAGCCTTTCAGTTCTTCTTACACACATAACCAACTGATGATGTGTACCAACAGTAACCTCTAAAGTTTAACATTGGTACACTTCATCAGTTGGTTATGTGCGTTTCCTGTCTAAGAAGAACTGAAAGACATATCAAAGGCTAAAGCTGACTCCTTGTGAGTGTTGCACTTGAATGAAGGGGATTGATACTTAATCTGCCCTATCTCAACCCTACACACACACACACACACACACACACACACACACACACACACACACACAGATCACAGTGTTGTAAGGATTACTCTTGCCATTGAGTCATTAATCAGCAGTGGTTGTGAAGACTAAAGCCAGTACAGCTGTGTAAACAGGGCTTTCCCTTAGATGAACTCCGAGGAGCCAGTTTTTTTTTTTTAGTGCTTTAATGTTAGGTCATCATCATCATCATCATCATCATATACATCTTCTGATGTTGATTCTTCTTCTGATTCTTCTTCGTCATTATCTTCTTCTTCTCCCTTCTTCTTCTTTTGATTATTCTTCTTTATTCTTGATTCTCTATCTTCTTTTTACACCTTTTCTTCCAGATCTTCATCTTCATCTACTTACAGTTCTTCATCTTGTTCTGGTTCTGATTCTTCAGATTTTTCTGCTTCTTCTGATTCTGATTGATTCTGGTTCTTGTTTCTGATTCATCTGATTTTTCATCTTCTTCTTGCAGTTCTTGTTCCTGTTCTTCTTCGTCCTCACCATTATCATCATTGTCACCATTCTAAATCGCCATATTAATTCCTAATATTCTTCTTCTTCTTCTTCTTCTTCTTCTTCTTCTTCCTCTTCCTCTTCCTCTTCTTCTTCTTCTTCCTCACACATTGAGAATCAGTGTGTTTGATTTCCTTTGATGTTTTGTGACTCTGTAGTTGACCAGGCGGGCTGGGTGTATGTCTTTGTACTTCTAAATGATGTATAAACCATAGCTGACGGCAATGTATGAAGCTGAAGGCATCCAATCACAGCATTGTATTTATTGACCGGTGTTACAGTAGTGCCCCTCTCATTAATATGTTTGAGCCTCCTTTAGTGTAACAACATTGTTGGAGTCACTCGGGGTTAAGAGCTTTGCTGAAGAACACAGCAGTGAGGTGGAGAGGGAGGGCAGGCCAATGATCCTAGCAGCTTTCCTCACCCGCTCCAAATCCCTCACTAGCCTAAGGTTCTTAGCCCTGGTATTGTGTGCAGTAGGACTTTAGCCCAGTCTGCTCTCAGCAGGAGAAAAGCGGCCTCAGACTGAGCAGCGATGCGCTCTGATTCCTTCATGCTGCTCCGATCCTCTTTACTTCCTCACACAGAGCAGTCTGACAGAGGAGAGGAAGGGTTAAAGGATTTGTGTGTGTGTGTGTGTGTGTGTCTACATTTTGCCTGTTGATTGCTTCACAACATTCTGATATGTGTTGAAAATGTATTTTTCGTAAGCTGGATCTCATAAGAAGTCTTTAAACACTCGATAGAACCAGTCATTCTGTGTAGAATCAAAACAACTCCAAGAACCATTTGGTTGCTTAAATTGTTTTAACCTTAACCTTCAATCACCCCTAAAACCCAGCCCTAACATTTACCTGAACCTTCAATCTGACCCTAAAAGAGGTAAAGTTAAGGTTAGGTTTAGGGTTAGATGTAGGGTTGCATTAAATAGACTGTAATGTACATTCAGCTTACAATTCAGTTCAATTTACTGGAAATTCAGTTGAATGTTAGTCGAATGTCAGGTAAGCATCAACAATGTACCATTCAGGTAAAGCGATGCCTAACTGTTTGGATTCTAGCTAATAATTATTTTCTCTGTTAATTGATTGATAGTTGGTTTGTAAAACTGTTATTCTTTTGCATTTAGAATTCAGTTGCATGTTCTTTTCAATCCCAGTATGAAGTAAATGTACAGGGTATGATAACCATAAGTTTTCATGGTTTACCATGTTATACCTAAAACTAGTCTACCGCTGCAACTCTATTATCTATTGCTAGTCTATTGGATTCATCCCATTGGGAGGCATTTTGGAGGCATCTGAATAACTGACACCTGAATAAACCCATTGAGTGCCTGGGAATTAGCTGATGGACTGAACCCTCTGTTGGAGCAATGGAAACTCTGAAATTATTGTGCTTCAAATAGAACTGTTATCTCTGAAACAGTGGTTCACAGCTTTCTGAGCTTATTACATCTTCAATAGAAGCATCATTATTTTTGGCAGGAGGGATGCTAAGATTTCTCAGTAGCTTTTAAATGGATACATTTTTTGTTTTAACCAAGGATTCCGGTTTAATTTGTTTTTTGGGTATTGGAATGGCCATAGTACTAACTGGTAGAGCTACGGTGGTGAACATGGTTTTGTAATGATGTTCTCACGGTGTTTGGCTGTGCTGTTAGGCTATGTCTACTCCAGCATAAGAAGATATTCAGTTCATGCATTTTAGAGTAGTTCCTAAAAAAAGCAAACTGAATGACTGCCACCTTGCTTGTCCTGTGGAGACAAATGTTTATACTAGTGTTTTCTCCCCATTATCACGTTAATTTATTTATTTTTGCCATGCTCTGACCTCTGATCATCATATAAATGCTAATGCCTCTCTTGCCCAAGCCCCATACACCACACACGCCAACTGATGAAGCCATTACTATGCTTAATTATCTCTCACTCTCTCTCTTTCACTCTCACTCTCACTCTCTCTCTCTCTCTCTCTCTCTCTCTCTCTCTCTCTCTCTCTCTCTCTCTCTGTGTCTCTCAGTCTCTTTCTTTCCCTTTTTCAGACGTCATGTTTTCTCTCCTTATAAGGAAACTAAACAGAAATGTCCAAGCAAGTGTGTGTGTGTGTCTGTGAAGAGTGCGATTGGGCTTGCCGTGTACTGTGCTGGTCTCTTCATCCTCAATTGCTGTGAATTGCAGCACTTTTTTCTCCCGGCTGTCTTTTTTCCCTCCTCCTTTCCCCCCAATACATGTGCGTGTCTGAGGTAATTATAGAGATATGAAATATTCATTATCTGGTGTAGCACAGGCGTTGAACTCTCCCTCTACCCGCTGATTTAAGCGCCGTGGGCCCTGCGTACTAAACAACACAGCCAGAGTCTTTTCGCAGTGGCTTTCACTTCTTCTGAAAACGCTTGCTCACCAGCTGCTGGGAGAGTGCAGGCCTTTCAGGATAAAGATTTTAGCCTGGAAAGTCCTTGGGCTGAGTGGGGGGTGGGGGCGGGGGCTGTCAGAGGGTTTAGAGTTGTTGTGTAAGCCAGAGGTGAAACATTTACCAGTTCTGAGCCAGGGTCTCTCGCTATTGATCATATTAGTAATCAATACGGGTGTAATCGTGTACATATTTCCATGCGGTTTCCAATTCTGAGGTTAAGGTCACCGTTTGTTTTGTGTTAATCATGTACAACACACACACACACACACACACACACACACACACACTGGTTTAGTTCAGACAAAGATGCATGTTATTACGAAACAAGAGATTGGCAAGTTCTGCAATGGACTGACACCCTGTCCACGTCAATATTCCTGCCATGTGCCCAATGATTCGGAGACCCACTGCGACCCTGACCAGGAAGAAGAGGATGTGAAGATGAATGAATGAATGAATGAATGAATGAGACTGTAAAGTAGCAGCTTGTCCTTGCTTAAAAATGATTACACTGTCTAAACGAACCGTGGTATCAATGAAAGACAGAAGAAGAGAAAGAGTGGCTTATTCTTGATAGAGGTCGGTGTCAGTCTAATGTTACAAACTGACTTTATTTATGAATTTATTTCCTTTTCTTTCAATTTTGATACTGTTATGAAGTATGATTCACTAAGCAAACAAGTGTGTTTGTCGCACAGTTGCAGGGGCCTTGGGTTGTGGGCTTGATCTGGGATCTCAGGTCTGAGAAGAGTTAGGTGTGTTATAGGCATATAAATGAGTGTGTCCATCAGGCTGTGTTTCTGACTGGAAGGAAGACCAGTTGGAGAGTTTAAAATGTCATCACAGAAATGCTCCAAATGACCATGGTTCATGTTTTTGTTACATGTGTACATCTAATCTGGTTAACTTTGGTTGCACCGATGTCTCGTCATCATCACCTATGTGGGCTGTATCTCCTTATATTTGAAATTGATTGGTTTGTGAAAGGCCGCACGTCTGACGTCAACTGTTGTCAATTCGATTGGTAACCTTTCCCGGAACAAATGAATGAGCAAAGTCATTAGGTTGCACTATACAGCTAATATTGTGCCATTGCTACCCATAGCACAAACTTCAGGTGCAGTACTTGAGACTAGTTTGCCACTATGCAACTACTTTATTGTTGGCCACAGATATAATTACCCCATGTGGTCCCTCAGCGCATTTCCACTTCTTTTAATTTTTTTTGTCTTGTTTATTATTAATGGCTGATAATAGCCTGGCTTAACTTCCTGTAATAGTTCAATGCAAATGCTCTTTTGGTCTGGCCGAATTTTGGTCCTCTAGTCCAGACCATGACCTGAGGCTCCTTTCGCATCTGCTATTTTGGTTAGGACCAAACTGAAAAGTCTGAAGGTCCAGACCAAACAAGGGAGGTGTAAAGGCAGCCTTGGAATATGTATTTTTTTTATTATTTCAGTCAGTTGTTAATGAATGGAATGATTAACTGATGAATCGTCCCAGCCCTGGTCTCTGGGCACTGATCTGAATCTGTGTGGTGGATGGCCTTTCAGAGCAACCCGTAGCTGTGCAGGGAAGATGCGCACCGTCAAAGCCGTTAGCTCTGCTGCTTATCTTCTGCAGCATTGCCGTCACAGCTGTGAGGTTGCAGAGGGAGACACGGCTGTGTTTTATTGTGTAACGGCATGTGGCTCAGGAGATACTCATGCTTGATGTTGAATAAGAGAATGAATTATAGGCGTTTTGTTGCCTGTGGTTTATATGTGAAGTGCTGAAGCCCTGTATTATATGGAAATGTGCATTCTGTGAGAATGCAGTTCTGTGGCTGCATTTTTGGAGTGAATTAACTCCTCTGTTTCTCCTTCTCCTCCTTTTTCCTCAGGTTTGGTGAAGCTCGGGGTGCACTGCGTCACATGTCAGAAAGTCGCCATAAAGATAGTCAACCGGGAGAAGCTCAGCGAGTCGGTTTTAATGAAGGTAAGGCCTTCAGAATACAACTCGCCCAGTAGTGGAAGAAGGCAATGTGGGCCTTTGTGGATATAGACGGTATAATCATGTTGTTTTTGTGCCTGTTGAATTCAGTTTGAGTGTTAACCCAGCTGGGCCACCAGTGTCTGTAGACCTTGTTATCTGGTTGAATGTAGGCTGTGACCAATTTTCAATGTCAGGATAACGTCCTAAAACAAAACATCCTAACGTCACATTGACATACAATGCCAACATATAGAAGTATGGTGACCAAAACTCGGCATTTTTTAAACTTCATAATATTAACATCCACACAACGTAACATTCAAATGTTGTTAGACGTTGATATGTTTTTGGTTTTAACTCATGGTGTTAGGAAACCAAAATTGTTTGTTTTTGATGTGACTTTATTATTCGACCACAACATTTTTTGACATTAATGTGATTTTCATTTTCAACTAAAATGCAACATCTTTCTGACGTTAAATTAATGTCTGCTGCCTGCTGGGAATGAGTTTATGGAGTACCTGGCAGTTAGCCATGAAAATCACAAACTTCTCATAGCTGAGACCCCTAGACAGCATCCTCAGTGTTTTGCTTTCTCTCTCTCTCTCTCTCTCTCTCTCTCTCTCTCTCTCTCTCTCTCTCTCTCTCTCTCTCTCTCTCTATCTATCTATCTATCTATCTATCTATCTCTGTCTCTGTCTCTGTCTCTTTCTTAATCGTCCTATTTCCGTCTCCTCTTCACAGGTCTTGAAGTGGGCGATAAAAAAACAAAAACGTAAATTTAGGAACATGAGAATGAAGCGGTTAAATTCATTGCATTATTTATCGACTGTAAAATGAGACCCCTGCTGAAGCTTGGTCCATTATTAGCTCTTCTGATGGAGGCAGCCTTGGGATCATAGGGAGTGAAATTGAGGACGCACTAACCTGATTAAGGATAATTGTCTTCCATGGGAGACATATAAAACGATGAGTTTCTTCTTATTATTTGGTAATATGGCCTCATAATGAGCCATCCAGCGGTTTGTTTAAAAGTAGACGGTTATTGTGGTTGTTTATCTGTCATCCTTGCACTGGAACCTCCTTTGGCTCCTTCCTCTCCTTAAGAGGCCAGGAAATAGGCTTTGAATGATTGTACTAAAACATGCCACAGTTTAGTGTTTATTGGAGTGTTTATTTGATCTGTCAGGCATGGGAACTGTTCATTTCCCTCAAGAACCTGAAGGAGAATTGAGTTTCAGCTGCTATTCTGATATTTACTGAGCTATTTCAGAAAAGACAACATAACAGATTCTTTTCTAGAACTATTAATTGTGGTAAGGGATGTGGTGCAGTCCAGTTTTTTTGGTGGGGGCTTTTAAGTAAGAATTTTCTGTAAGCTGTAGTTTTAGGATATCCACAGTTACCATGGACAGTAATTCTGATATATTTGCTTATACTTATAGGAGACTGTTGGGTAGTTACTGAATCTACTGTATAAACATTTGAAATATTTAACTGGAATTTGTGGCTTGTGGATCCTTAAGGTTTTTTGGAGTCCATGTACATTTAGGCAAAGCCTGTGAAATCTCTGCCTCTAGAAAACTCATCTCACCTCTGGAAGTACTAAGAATAGAGATTTGCAGCTTAATGTATAAGCAGATTTGAACACATAAAAGTGGAAAATGAAACCACAAATAATCCTCAATAAAACTCAAATCAACTGTCGATAGACGTCAAGTAATTCAGAGCGATTTCATTGGGCCATTTATCATGCAGTATTGACACAATGCAAAAAACAGACAATTTCACATTATATCAAAAAGTGAACAACAGCAAAAATAGAAAGGTTTTTGTGTTAAATTTAGCAACTGCCCACTAGTTCTCGAAAAAGCACTGTGATTACCGTCTCTGCTAACTGAAGGAGTAAATAGTTCTTACGTTGAAAAACCATGCATCCCTTTTTGACAGTCCTGATGGTGTTTCACCATGAAGTCTTCATTCAGCGCCTGTAGCTTGTGCCTCTGCAAAATACATGAAGAGATTTGTAAAAGCGTCTAACGCTTCATGTTGCCACATTAACCACAGGTTATGTGAAGCTGCCTGGGTTTCAGGCTGTGACTGTGTGTGATGTGGTCTGCAGGCCTTCTTGCTTTCTGAGCAACCCTGCAGAACTCATGCAGTCCACGTCTGCTTTCACCTCGGGCACACAAGCGGTGTTTTTTTAATTTTGCATGTGCTACGCTCTGCTACAGAAAGAAAAGTGGTCAGAAAGAGGTGGTTCAAGGCTTAATTTCTAGGCTTAGATGTTGGTTTGCCAATTACACATGATGCAACTTTGTGCAAGGGGAATTTTGAAACTGAGAGAATGTTATACCCACATTTACTGTCATGTCAGCACACAATCCAGTGTCCTCATACTTCCCATCGTTATTTAAGATGTCTAATCCCACAGATAAAGCGCTGATTATTAGTAACTTGCTTTTTGGGTTAACAAACACCTTTGACTTGTGAAACAGGCTAAGCTGGAATGGGTATAAAGTGCTCTGTAACATTGCTGCCATACATACAGCAGACAAGGGTTCAGGTAACTAATCCAGCAGGACTCCAAACTGTGAATCGCTCTGGATCCGCTAAATTGTAAATGTTGTTATCTTTCACCAATACCAGGTTTGAAAGGGCAGATAACCCTCAATTTTGGCCTTCATTTAATGTGTCTCCCATTGAATCCCCATGGTTCTACCATCATTGGGAAGATGAAGGCTAGCATGTTGACAGCTTAACACACTTGGAGGAGAACCATAACTGCATAGAACCTTGCAGAGTAATAAGCAGAGAAGGAGAACTTGGACTCCTAGATACGGATACAGATAATAGCAACACCGTATAGACAGTTGAGTTAAGAGCTATGTTTATTTGAAGCACATCACTCAAACACACTACTACCCCACAGAGACATGCACAGCTAAGAACATCACATCATAGGTTATCTGGTAATTTTGAACAACTTTTATAATTTAATGCTAACACATCATAAAACAAAACATCTAAATGGATAAACTGGTGAAATGACAGCAAATGAACAATTAATTGTGTTCAAGAAAAGGTGACAATCTTATATATAATATCCAGTCAGAAAAGCACTAGTTAAGTTAGGCTACTGAAGTACTGATGTATTGTTTGAGTATCTAAAATGAAAATCTGAAAATATTGTTTAGCATGTTTTTAAGCTCCATTCAATTGCTTAAGACATTAAGAATCCCCACAGTGTGATGTAAAACATATAGCGTTGACATTTTGTATTACGTGAAGGTCCATAACAGGACCTGGAAATGAGGAAGCTGATCAGATTGGGGATTGGACACTGAGAAACGGTTAGCTTGGAGTGGCTTGTGGATTGTTTACAGTCCCCCGGTGGATGTGTAAAACTTGTTGATATTGAATTCAATAAAGCCTAATTTGTGCTGAATGCAGTGGCTCCAAGTGGTGTGGTTAACACAAAGCCTGTATAAATATTCCCATGCTGCAGCATTCCCTCTGCCTGAGGCTGAGTGTGTGGTCTAAATATGCTGCAGTTTGTTTAAAGCTGCAATATGTGGAGAACTGTATTTATTTGTCTTTGCATAGTTGAATAGGGAGAGCTCAGTACAGTACATGAAATATACCTTGTCCTCTCCTTCAAATGTAAATCCGGCATTAGCAAAAGAAGGTGATAAAACAGGCGTTTTTTATTTTGTTGAATAATTCATATTTATGCCCTCACAATGTACATACACCAGCCCATGTTCTAGCCCAGGCAGTGTTAACATGGACCCGTACAGCTGAAACTTCAAGAATTCTACAGACATTGTGAAGAATGGCTGGTCTGGCTAGTCTCCCTTTGCGCACCATCATGTCCCTGCAATTTATCCAGAATGCAGCGGCACGGAAGTGGTGGAACGAACGTCCCCAGGGTGTCCGAACAGCAGAGTCGCTTGCTGTCTTCAAACACAGACTAACGTCCCACCTCTTCAAAGAGTACTTGGGCGAAGTGTAGTGTCAAGTATTATGGTGTCCATATTGACCCGTGTTTGCCGCTCGGACTGTACAAAAATGTTTATATTCTGATACCAGAACCGGAAATGCACACGTAGTGCTTTTGTTACTTGTAGTCCGTTTCCTGAGAAAGCCATTCCCAGGATGTGCATTAGTCACACTGGTGAGCATACATATCCCCTTCAGACATTGGTAGGTTTTGGAGTCTAACGAGTTACCATGCATCAGTGATGGACTGTTGGAAGTGCTGTGCGACCTGACTGGGGCAATCCCTGTTGTGACTGGTTGGGAAATGGGGGTGCCGAAAGCAGTGCACAAGGCAGTGATTGGATTTCTGTGCTAGACTAAAGGCCAAACCCAGCCAGCACAGCTTATCTCCTCTCCGGCGTCGTCCACTCTCTCTCAAAAACACACTGGACAACCTCAGACTACGGCTAACCCCACAACATGAACTCAGACAGTGCTACTCTATAACGTACTTGGGTCTTCCTCCATTTTCTAGTGTTGTCTAAAAGCACAGTACAGAATTTTCAGTGCACTTTAATAATCCCACAATGCACCGCAATAAGTAATGTACAAATTATGCACAGTTGCATGCATGGAATACCTGTAATACTGTAATACAAATAATTCATGAGCCCACCAAAAAATAACTTGTGTTATACTAGAGTTGTAAATAGGCACTTGATCCCCTATAGTTTTATTATACACCTCTATTCCAGAGGAATAGACCCATCAGTTTGCACAGACGTCCCTGTAGTCACTCAGTAATAAGGCTTTCAGTGGTGTGTAATAAGCCTGGGAAGTTTTAAATGGCCAAAATGTCTTTTTCATAAACTGCTTATGGCCAACTTGCATGTATATAGAGAGGTATCTGTGATTGAGTGTGTGTGTGTGTGTGTGTTTGGGGATCAGCAGCTCTGTGTTAGCCTGGAATGTGAGCTGTGCTGAGAGGCCCCTGAAGCTTTATGTAATGCTGAGAAATGAGACTACCCCTACCTCCGCCCCCAAGCTGATTCTTCATGTTACACACACACACACACACACACACACACACACACACAGCGCACAGTGCTCACTGAGCCAACCCGTGGCCAACCTGCACCTCTCACAGAGCTAATGAGCTGATCAACGATGTCTCCCAGCCGTCCTCATGTACCAATGCTGAGAGGATAAACGCCCCCGGAACAGCCCTACGAGTCGAGGGGGATACTTCTGAAGACCCGTGCTGCTGGAGGTGAAGCAGTAGTTCTGAATATGATGCAGGCTTTGAAAAGTTGTGCTCTAACTGCTTTGTAATACTTTTCTGAGGTGTTGTCTGTAAACTATTGGAGTCATAGTTTTGTAAAAAAAAAAAGGTTTTACACAGACCTGATCCATCAGCCAGCTCAGCATGCTTGGAGGAGATCCCTACCTGTCTAGAATCACGCAGAGTGGTGGGCAGAGAGGGAGGACAATCCACCAAAGTGGTGTCAGTTGCGTTCTCTTAGACTTCTGGCTACAATATGGCTGTGATCAAACTTATTAACTCCCATTAATACAGGCAACACAGTTAGACAGTTTTACCTCACTCAAACACTATACTACCCCCACAAAGAAATACACAGTGTGAAATAAAGAAAAAGATAGATTTTTTTACATGATTATATCAGATGTTTTCTTTTTTTCTTTTTGATATCCAGTACAGCTGTATCTGCCATCTTTATATTTTATGTTTATGTTTCAATGAATCAGTAAGTGCATGATATCATACTGCTCCAAACATAATATTGGAGATTCAAGATCTTGAGGCTTGCCTTTTTTTCTTTCTTTTCACAGAAGCTTGATTTTAACTTACATCAGAGGTCCAATCAGAGCTACGTTCTTCCCCTGGGTTTTATTTCATATTCAACATCTAAGAACACATTCCTCATCCATTACTCTTACCTTACATTACATTACTCCTTAGGCCCTTTCTTTTCTTTCCCCTTTCTCTGAAATGGCAAGATATACTGTTCTGTATAAAAATGGACAAAATCCTTGAATTGGATTAGAACAGGGGGACGTCTGTAATGAAAACTTTACACATCTCCTCAGTAATAAAGCTCTCTCCAGACCAGGTCATGGGCACCTAAGACTCGAGATTGATGTGATCCATGGAGGCCCACCTCACAACTTCCACAACTTGAAGGATCTGCTGCTAACATGTTGGTGCCAGATACCACAGGAAGCTTTCAGAGGTCTTGTGGAGTCCATGCCTTGACGGATCAGTTTCGGTTGTGGCAGATTGTTGAGGGATCTGCTCAATTTTAGGGAATTTGGGGAAAATACCAAAATAAATTGTTGTTGAGTTTGTTGCCAAATCGTTCCTATAATAACCCGAGCTGGGCCGCAGATAAAACGGCAGCACCTGTGGACATTAGAAATAAGGAATCACCAGGAAGCCGCAGTCTAATTATGGAATAGACACTCATTAGAATCTCTGCGCTGCAGGTGGACACATATGGCTCAGTGGTCAGGCCTGTCAGCGGAGGCTTCCGTGAGCGGGGCTTTAACTGATTTCTTTCACTCTCATGTGGAAGGACAAAGAGCTGTCATGCTGTTTCCCCTTGACATTCTCATTGTCTCATTCTGCGGTCACTGAATATGAGCCTGTTGAGCACCTTGCTACCCCCCCTACCCCCCCAAACCACCCCCACCTGTCTCCTCTCTGCTCTCTGGCCGCAAATGTCACCTTTTTAAATGCAAATGCAGCATGGTGTGTGTCTGGCGTCACAGTTGCACGGGCAGCTCCGTGCTAAGGCGACATGACTCGCAGGCCTGCCAGAATGCCCACAACACACAGTCTCACCGGGGGAGCAGGTGAGGGGTGGGAGGGGAGGGGGATTGTGGAGGAATAGCCAGGTCTAGTGTGAAAGCACATGTATAATATAAGCATGGTTGGGGAATAATGTGAGGTCGGAATGGATGGAAAGACTGGAGAAAAGATGGGAAAAAAGATGAGGTTCTGGTCACTCAACGAGTTTGGGGCTGGACAGGTAAGCAATGAGTTTCATTGAGTGTGTGACAGGTGGAGAGTGTGTCCATGATTTATAACCATTGGCTTGTGTGTGTGTGTGTATGAGAGAGAGAGAGAGAGGGAGAGAATGAAAGAGAGGGAAGAAGACTGTGTGTGATTGAGTGCTGAGGGGCCGTAGGAGATGTGATGCGGTATGAAGCCGGCTCCTGAGGGAATAGTTAGCATTTGTGAAACTAAACCCAGCGAGTGCTGTGATGGATATACACACACACAAACACACATAAAGAGACACATACAACTAAATACACACATCGGTTGAGCAAATAAAATCCTTGTCTTAGGAGGTGCACAATATTTATATTGTGGTTATTGATAACCTAATGCTGTTGGTGCATTTGATCGATCTCCTTGCAGAAGAATACCAGGGATGCATGATAATATTGGAATCATATCGGTATTGATAGATATGTGCTTTAAAAATTTGGAATGCCCTCCAACTCCCCAACCCATCCCAATCCTATTGCATGAGCTGGGGAGCTTTATACCCCTCTAGCCCATGCCTTACAGGTGCTGTGAGGTAGGGTAATGATCATACAACATCTTGACCTCACCAACACTCTTGTCACTAAATGCAATCAGATCCTTACAGCAATGCTCCAGAGTCTAGTAGAAAGCCTTCCTTGGGCAGTAGAGGCAGTTACTCCAACAGAAGCAGGATAATCTCTTATTTTTAATACCCTTGATTTCAGAAGAGATAATGAATGAGCAAGTGTCCCAGTACTTTTGTCCATATAGTGTATGTTTACTTAAAGTACTTTACTTTAGATGAGCCTTGTTACGTCATACAGTATAAAGGTGTGCTGTTTGAGACTAGATTTGTTACAGACATGCGTCTGAATCATTCATATTGGCATCAAACAGATGTTGAGATTTAGATGTACTTAATTTTGTATGTATTATGTAACTCCAGAAGAGCAGCATGTACAGATGATGTGGGGCAGGTATACATGTTTCTACATTTTATAAATGTTTATGTATCAACATAAACAAAAATGTACTTTAGGGGTCTATGGTTAAGGTCAGGGTCAGACTTGGGTGTATATATAACTGTTCAGTTATGATATTACATGACACGTGTGTGTGTGTGTGTGTGTGTGTGTGTGTGTGTGTGTGTGTGTGTGTGTGTGTGTGTGTTTGTGTAAGGAAAGGATCCAGACAAAGATGGGGCTGAATCCGACCTGCTTTAGGTGTGTGTTCTGAGCCTGATTAATATTCATTACCCATAGTGACTCTCTGCAGTGCTGAGGAAAGACAGAAGCAAACAGAGTGCTGGAGGGATGCTGGGTGGAGGTGTAGTAACCATTAGTCCTTGAGATAGAGACAACTTAAAAGCCAGACATCTGTCATGTATGAAAAGTTCAACAATAAGGGATGTACTATGTGGTTCATTGTTTCTTTCGAAATCAATGGTGTTAAAAAAGGGTTTGTCCTACTATTGTTGAAGTTACTGTCTCTACTGTCCAGCGAAGGCGTTCTGCTAGATTGTGAGGCATTGCTGTAAGGACTGGATTGCATTCGTCTCATCTCAAAGATTTGGATTAGACCATCATTCCAGTGAACACAGTTCCACTGTTCCACAGTTGTCAATGTTGGGGGCTTTATACCTATCTAAGCTCAAATGTTAATCTGAAATGGCTTTTGTAATTTTTGTAATATAAAAAATTTTATTTTTAAGATCTTTAAGGTAAATCTCAAGAAGTAGCCATTCAAATACAACCAAAATTCATGGTCAAAATGATGCTCTGTTTAACTACATAAAACCTCACACCTCGTAAAAAAAAAAAATAAAAAAAACATACACTCCATACATGCCATGGAGTGTTCACACAATGTATGAGTGGCTAAAAATGTCATAAAAAACATATGTGGACATGATGATATGCTGCTAAGCACTTACTATATGTAAAGTAATGTAAAAAAAACAAACAAAAAAAAAAACGGTATGATCTTCAGTTCCTTCTACCTTTAGTTAAGGCTTAAGCAGTCTCTGAAAATGAATTGGATTTGCTTCCGGTAGATCCTGCTGCATCCCGTCTCGCCTTATCCACATGACTGAGTGGCACAGACCGGAAAACAGAGACTTGATTCAGGGTAGATGCTACTTTGTTGGAAGCGACATGAGCTTTGAAAGATTTTCATCTATTGCATCAACTACGATTCTCTTCTCTCTCCTCTTGATTTCTCCTGATTAGTGAAGTTTCTGTCACCAATGAAGCGTTCTCCTGCTCTATCTTTTCATATCAGCTTCGGTTATCAGCTCTTGCTTGGGCTTGGGGTGTGGCTCGATTTCCTCGTGCTCTGGCGTGGCGAATGACAATCAAGCGCAGTGCTGTATCCTTAATCTAGTGTGCTGTGGGCCCGGCACGGTGTTAGGCAGTGAAGGGGAGTTGGATTAGATGCTCTCTGACGCCCTCAATCTCCCTGATCTCCCCTCTGGCTCGCCATCAGCCCTTATTGGTTTAAAGGCTCCGGCAACTAGCGCTCAATAACACATACACCCCCACCCCACCCCACCAATGTCTGATCGCCAGGCTGAGATAGAGAAGCCTACTCCTTATTGCTCTGCCCATTGTTTAGTTCCGGTACTGCGGTGCATGGGAGATCTATAGCAGTAGAGGAGATGAGATGAGTTCTCTTTTGTTGTGCTCTAGGCACAGAGGTGTGTTTAGACAGTATTTGGAGGCCATTAAGGCTGTGGAAGGTCTTGGATTAGGAGGAGTGTAGTAAGTCAGTAGAAAGAGATGTGAGATGACTGGTTGTGGTTTGCAAGAATGTGCCATCAGTGGTAACTTTAATGTTCTTAACCTGATCATTTTGCCTGTAAATAATTTCTACTGGTCCTTTCATCATAGAAATGTCTACTGAATAGACAGGGCAGCTGTGGTTTTCAAATATTATAAAAACAGTCTATAAGAAACAAGTCTTGATATGTCCATAAAATGTGCTTGACCCTGCAGGTTCACAGAGTGCTCTAACTGTTCTAGATAACATTTCTGAAGAACATCAAGTCCTATGTTCGTGAGGTAGCAGTAAGAAATTCTGTGACTGACATTTGGTAAATTCCAGATGGTGTGAAACATTCACTTTGACCAAGTGTATAAATATTTAGTTACATATGTATATGTAACGAAATATTTAGGGGATTAATATTTAAATATTTAGGGGATTAACAAGTTGAGGCGGTTCTCTCACGGAATCAGAACTCACGCCGGTTTAACTGTTTAGAAAAAGTCCCTCGCTTCCCCAAAATGGAGACTCTTATAGATTCTGCGTCCGAGTTTGACTCTCTGTTATCCTGCCCCAGCTAAAATTGAGTTTGCCTCCGAGTTTGACTGTCTTTTGTCCCGTCTTTTTGCCCAGTCTTTTGTTTGTTTGTTTTTTTTACCCCTTTTTTCCTCCCAATTTGGTACTAGGAAGGTAAGGACTTAACATGTCTCTTCTGAAACTTGCGAAGCCAGCAGCCGCTTTTTCCAAACTGCCGCCAATGTGTAATCGCCAGGTAACAGTTGCCTGTGGTGTCCAACATTACTTTTAGAGTGAAAATGGGAGAGAGTGCCATCTGCCCACCCGCAGTTGTGCTCTCTCAGACTCCGGTCGCTGATGGCAAAGAAGCATAGTTTGGGATTCAAACTTGTGACCTCTGACCCACAGTGCTCCTCAGAGTTAGATTTTCTGTTGTCCCATCTCGAGCTAAAGTAGAGATAAGGTATTCTGACTACTTCTGCTTCAGAGAGAGAGAGAGAGAGAGAGAGAGAGAGAGAGAGAGAGAGAGAGAGAGAGAGAGAGAGAGAGAGAGAGAGAGAGAGAGAGAGAGAGAGAGAGAGAGAGAGAGAGAGAGAGAGAGAGAGAGAGAGAGAGAGAGAGATGCTGCCGCCACAGAGTAAGTGGCACATGAGTGAAAGGACAGATAGTGTGCATGATGTCCACACAGAGAAAGTTAGAAAGAGAAAAAGTTTGGATGGAGAGGGTAGAATAATTGCCCCCTGAAGCAAATAATTGAAGCGCGAAAAAAAGAGAGAGAGAGGGAGAGGAAAATGTGCCATGCTCTTGCACCCCATAATGCACTGTGAACCCTCTACACTCTAGCCATCATGGTCTTGCTACACAAGACTATGTGTGTGTGTGTGTGCGCACATGTATGTGTGTGAAAACATGATGAACAGCTGTGTGGTGATGGAGAGACACAGAGCGAGAGTAAGGCGTATAATGGACAGAGCTGCAGTCCAGTAGAAGGGGGAGTGGGGGAAGGATTGTGAGAGGTGATGGAGAGAATGGGGGAAAGGAAAGGTTTGAGAGCGGTTCAGATGAAAGAGTGTGTGCTCTGGTTGACTGTAATCTGATTATAACCCCACACAGACAGGAGAGCAGCTCCCTCACCTTCATTTCACTGCTCTATAGCTGCCAAATGATTATAGATGGAGTACACTTACCTGTACCACTGTCTACCACACACTGTCTGTAACTACTCTATTGTAACACACACACACCATACAACTCTGCCTGGACTTCTCCATTATTCTCTTCTCTTCTCTTTACCGTTATTCTCTTTTCCTTTCTTTTCTTCTTTTCTCCGTTATTCTCTTCTCTTCTCTTCTCTTCTCTTCTCTGCTCTGCTCTGCTCTGCTCTGCTCTGCTCTGCTCTTCTCTTTTCTGCTCTTCTCTTCTTTTCTCTTCTCCGTTATTCTCTTCTCTTCTCTTCTCTTCTCTGTTATTCTCTTCTCTGTTATTCTCTTCTCTGTTATTCTCTTCTCTTCTGTTCTATTCTCTTCTCCGTTATTATCTTTTCTTCTCTTCTCTTCTGTTATGCTCTTCTCTTCTCCATTATTCTCTTCTTTTCTCTGTTATTCCTTTCTCTCTTCTTCTCTTTTCTTCTCCTCTCTTCTCTTCTATTATTTTTTTCTTTGTTATTTTTTTTCTTCTCTTCTCCATTATTCTCTTTTCCTCTCCATTCCTCTCTTCTCTGGTATTCTTTTCTCTTCACCATTATTTTCTTCTTCCCCTCTCTTAGTTATTATTTTATCTTCTCTGCTTTTTGTGATAGCTACAATATACAAGGAAATGTATATGCATGTATATAAAACTGTGTTGAAATCTACAGTAAAAAAGTGAACCGCACATAATCACTGCAGTACAATTTGCAGTATAAATATCTACCATTAGTAATGCAGAAGAGACTGATCATGTTTAAAGGAATGTATGAATATTTTAAAGGAATAATAATGTTAATTCAAGATGTGTCTGTTGTACTGCTCTCAGACGTGTGACCCCTTTTAACAGCTTTTTACCTACATCTCCTGCAAAGCAGTCAGACCTACAGCTCTTACCATCTATCACAAAAGTAGCTGACTTCAGAAATGGCATTTTCTTACAATTTTTTAAATGTATATGTGTTGTACAGATTTATGAGTGTATTGGGTTGTATGTGTGCTTACCATGTCCCAAGCCTGCTGCATGCTAAGGTTCGGTTTAGCTTTCTACATCAGTACAGAGCTGCAGTGAACTGAACTGAAATTATGTGGATTTCTCAAACATTGTGAGAGTCTGTTTCTTTGTTCAGCTCCAGTAAGCCGTCCATAGACTGTGGTTTCTTGGCCTGACTTAATCAATACTAGGGTCAAATGACCAAGAATCCAGTCCAATTTTGTTGCCAGTTCCTGTTCAAATTCCCCTATTCTCCTGACAGAGGTTATATTAAGTATAGATTCCTACATTCTAAGCTAAATTGGGAATGGATTTTTGCCCCAAGGACTTCTTACCAAAGTAAATGCCAGGGATGAGTGGACTTTTTTGAAATTTTGAAAGTTTTGAAAATTGCAGAATTACTCTTGCAGAGCTGCTTCTTTAAACTGTGTTTTAACTGCTTCAGTATTTGAACCTTTAAAAACTTTCATGTTAAAAAAATATTTTGAAGCTCAAGTATGATATTTGATAGTATGATAACCGTCTCAGAAAATATCAGGGTTTTACAGTATCACAGTATACAGTATTTCACTTATTTTTGTTCTTCTTGTTCTTACTCCTATTCTTCTTTTTCTGCTTCTTCTTCTTCTTCTTCTTCATAATCAGATACAATGATCCATAAAGGCATTAAAAAAACAACAAAAAAATGTTTAACAAAAAAAAAAGTTGATTTGAACGTATTTACTTTTATAATAGATATACGTATAGGTACAGTGGGGAAAATAGTATTTAGTCAGTCACCAATTGTTTAAGTTCTCCCACTTAAAAAAATGAGAGAGGCCTGTAATTGACATCATAGGTAGACCTCAACTATGAGAGACAAAATGAGAAAAAAAAAATTCTGAAAATCACATTGTCTGATATTTAAAGAATTTATTTGCAAATAATGGTGGAAAATAAGTATTTGGTCACCTACAAACAAGCAAGATTTCTGGCTGTCACAGACCTGTAACTTCTCCACTCATTACCTGTATTAATGGCACCTGTTTGAACTTGTTAACAGTATAAAAGACACCTGCCCACAACCTCAAACAGTCACACTCCAAACTCCACTATGGTGAAGACCAAAGAGCTGTCGAAGGACACCAGAAACAAAATTGTAGACCTGCACCAGGCTGGGAAGACTGAATCTGACATAGGCAAGCAGCTTAGTGTGAAGAAATCTACTGTGGGAGCAATAATCAGAAAATGGGAGACCTACTGCTAATCTCCCTCAATCAGGGGCTCCACGCAAGATCTCAGCCCGTGGGGTCAAAATGATCACAAGTACGGTGAGCAAAAATCCCAGAACCACACGGGGGGACCTAGTGAATGACCTGCAGAAAGCTGGGACCAACGTTACAAAGGCTACCGTCAGTAACACACTACGCCGCCAGGGACTCAGATCTTGCAGTGCCAGACGTGTTCCCCTGCTTAAGCCAGTACAGATCCGGGCGCGTCTGAAGTTTGCTAGAGAGCATTTGGATGTTCCAGAGGAGTATTGGGAGAATGTCTTATGGTCAGATGAAACCAAAGTAGAACTGTTTGGTACAAACACAACTAGGACGACTAGTCCGTGTACATGAAAGAATGAATGGGGCCATGTATTGTGAGATTTTGAGTGCAAACCTCCTTCCATCAGCAAGGGCATTGAAGATGAAACGTGACTGGGTCTTTTAGCATGACAATGATCCCAAGCACACTGCCAGGGCAACAAAGGAGTGGCTTCGTAAGAAGCATTTCAAGGTCCTGGAGTGGCCTAGCCAGTCTCCAGATCTCAACCCTATAGAAAACCTTTGGAGGGAGTTGAAAGTCTGTGTCGCCCGCCGACAGCCCCAAAACATCACTGCTCTAGAGGAGATCTGTATGGAGGAATGGGCCAACATACCAGCAACGGTGGAACCTTGTGAAGACTTACAGAAAACGTTTGACCTCTGTCATTGCCAACAAAGAATATATAACAAAGTATTGAGATGAACTTTTGTTATTGACCAAATACTTATTTTCCACCATTATTTGCAAATAAATTCTTTAAAAATCAGACAATGTGATTTTCAGAATTTTTTCTCATTTTGTCTCTCATAGTTGAGGTCTACTTATGATGTCAATTACAGGCCTCTCTCATCTTTTTAAGTGGGAAAACCTGCACAATTGGTGACTGACTAAATACTTTTTTTGTCTCCTTTTTGCTAAATAAATAAATAAATAAATAGAACATACATAAATAAATAAAATTAGAAAGCTACACATGGGGTTGGTATACCAAGGTAATAAGAGTCCCAGAGCATAAGGGGTTAATCAGTTGACTAAAAAAACAGAATACTGCTGCAACCCAAACATACATACAAACATCTTTTTCTCTCCTTCCCTCATCCTTCTGTCTCTGCCTCTCTTTGACAGTAATGGCTGTTCTCCGACAGTGATTTCTCTACCATTCTGTTTTCTATTGGCCTCCTCAATCGGAGCAGAAACACACCTGCGTTCCCATCCAGGGAGACCCGCAGCAGAGGAGAATCATTTAATGTCAGAGAGAGAACCAGAGATGATAGGCCTGCTGTTCTTAAGTTAGCAACAAACTGGGATTTCATAGGAATTCCCACAGCCCTTGCTAAAGCCATATGTTGTAAAGGGTATGCTTTACTAATATGTTGGTATTACCTACTGTTGTACTGAGGTCTGCTTAAGCGTGAAGTAGGGTTATACTATACATTATACTACTATAAGATACACACTATGTCCATGTTAGTCCATGTTAGTAGGCACCCATTCCAGTGAATGTATTTAGCTACTTCAGGTTGAACACATAGCTTGTCTAGTCTCTGTAGGGAAGAATCCAGTCTCTCTGGAGCAGGTAAACATGAACCTGTTGGCACCATGCCCCTGAGGAAGTGCCATGGGTTGGTGATTATCCAACATCCTGACTTCGCTAAAGTCACTGAATGGAATCAAATCCAGTAGCAGTGTTCTGAACCCGTAGTGGCAAGGACTGAGACGCCATTCTGCTCAAGTCAGTTTACCCTCAAAATGATGCTGAAGCTGTTATTGGAATGTAAATGTGCTACAAAATGTTGCTTTAGGGCAAATAAATCAAATCAGTCACCTGACCTCAACCCAATTGAGCAGCATTTCACTTACTAAGACTAAACTGTCGGCAGAGAGACAAACATGCCTGTTTGTCAAGGCCTGACAATGCATCTCAAGTATAAAAAAGTGAATAAAGCAGAAATGTCCAACAAAAGCCATTATATGTGGTTTTATTACACTGGCTAGTGCGCCCCCGAGTGGTCGACAGTTCAGTCCTGCTGTGATGATGATGACAGTGAAGGATTGTTTTCCAGCAATCTTCCAAATGGTGACACTCCCATTGGTGGAAGACCAGCAGATATTGAGGGTGGATATACTCCTTAAGGAGGCCATCAGGCCATGTGTGGGAAGCACTGTAAAATATAATGGGGGGTTATTTGTCAAATGATGACCAGGGAGTTTGTGCGGCTTTTGCTCCTCTAATTGGATTGACAGGAGAGCTCTGTGCAGCCCAGCGAGAGCTCATGGCTCCAGGACAGAAGGTAAAGACAGTGTGTCACAACACATCCAGCCTCGTTCCCGCCTCTGTGGTTCCACAGTACAGAGTGTTGATCTGCTCCCCTTCAGTCAACCTTGTCATTCTCGGCAGTTGAGAGTGGCAGCTCTTCCAGTCTCAACCTCTGATCTCGACGTTCGCCAGGCGCTGATTTTAACACGTTAGAGTGTTGTGCTTAATTCTCTTTTCTTTCATCAGTACCCAGCAGTTGCGGAGCGAGGTTGGCTGCTGAATATGGATGTTGTCTCGGGTGGAGGGAGATAAGTGGGCCTAGCTCCCCACAGTACGCCAGGGCTAATAGTTCAAACGTGCTCAATCGCCAGCGCTGAGCCAGTCAAGTGCCGAAATTTTCCGAGAGGCCTCGTTGCCAGAGCAACAAGTGATCCTTCTGTTGGAAATGTGGAGTTGATGGGCATTCTGTGTGGAGCTGGCTTCAAATAAGGGGAAAACTATTTCAGCCTGGGATGGGATAGGATGAGATGGAGGAGACTTGACAGTTCAATACGGATCATTCGAGAGACCATTGCACACCCATTTTACAGTAACTGGTCTGGAAACTGAGATACTGCTGGCTGCCTTATCCAAACCTCATGGATTCAAGGACACATCAGCGTCCATTGCTTCTGTACATGTGAAAGCAAACCAACATTTGAAGTCTGCACAATGGGTCGTTCATCTCATAATATTTGTCTTTACAATATTAGTTTTTTAGAAGTCTACAATATTTAAAAAATGACTACGTATTTTTTTATTTTTATTGATTTATTTTAGCTACTCTCAGTAGCTTCACTGTTTGTATTTCTACCTCTGTGTTTCAGTGTGTTGATATCTCTGTTGCTTCCAAGACGTCTTTTGGTCAGCAGTGGCCTAAATGTAGCCGTGTGCAGTGTCCAGAATCTGACGGCGAGAATTAAAGAACTTAACCTGCAGATTCTTTCTTTGCTGCCAAAAGACTGCCTGAGCACTGCCTGACATTTAATATACCTCCTCACTGCAAATGATGGTTGCCTGAGTTCTCCAGAGATCCATTGCATCCTCCAAGAAAACCCCCTCAGTTTAGAGGATTGGCCTGTAGGGTCACTTGTTTGTATTGACCTGGTCTTGTTTGTCTCTATTGATCATCTGGATACAGTAGCTCAGAGACCACACATAGTCATCGACCTGCTGCCCAATGCATCTTTAGAGAAGGATGTGAACTTCACCCACGCAGCCTTGACGGATGATGTCTCCGTTTCGCCAATAATGTTTCTGACCTATGTATGTTTTGATTTTGGTTATTTCCAATACTAGTTGCTACCGAGGAAGTATAGAGAGGTGATATAGAAGCAGTAAATATGAGTCCTGGCTAGTGGGGAGGGAAAATTATACACATTACAACTGTACATTACACAATACATTGTAGCCAGTATTTCAACTATTTTGGCAACAGGAAGAAAATTTCCACATTAACACAAAAGTATTGGAACACCTGGTCATTTGTAGTTTCTTCCAAAATCAAGAGTATTAAAAAGCTTTGTCCTGCTTTTGTTGGAGTAACTGTCTCTACTGTCAAAGGAAGGCATTAGCTACAAGATTTTAGAGCATTGCTGTGAGGATTTGATTGCATTCAAACCCTGAATAAAAAGGTACTGGATAGAGCACCATCATTCCAGAGAACATCATTCCCCTGCTCCACAGCGCAATGCAAAAATTTAATGCTGTAGCTCAGTGCTAAAAGAGCTGAATGCAGCATTAATTCGAAGGGTATATATGCATTCATTAATATATATATATAGACATACATACATATATTCTTAACGCTGGCTGAATATGCATATATTCTACAGGAGATTGTTCAGATACAAATATACAAGCCCAAATATTATTAATAATAGGAGGTATTGGTATTGGTAATACCAAGCATATACATTCAATCATAGATGTTAATGAAATATGAACATCGTACCTCAAATAAGAAGTTGCTTTCCAACACCAGAATTGTTCCAGAATTCATTGTTAAGCTGATAATCACTTGTCATATTGGAGCAAATTCCATTTTATCCATACTGTAGTCTGCATCACGCTTTGGAATGAAATGCCTTGGAAATCATCTAAAATCATCTAGTCACACATCAAGGCCGATTGAGTCCTCTCATTGCAGAAGCATATGGCTACAAGGTCACTAAGGTTTGACCTATAGTGTGACCTCTGTGAGATAAAGCAATGGACAGCACATGGCCTGCACTGATAGACTCCTCCCATGTACCTCACTCTGTCTAAACGGATGGGCAGGAGACCCCCCCAGTGACCTCTAAAGATGACACCCCATTCCCAAATCATTACACGGCATGACAATCAAGGTCATCTAGGGACACGTCCATTAGCATGAAGTTATGTCTCCACTCTGCTATAATTCAGTCACATCCCGAGGCCTAAGTGACAGCGTGATTGATTTGTCATTCCACATCAGCCAAATGATTGGGATGAGACTCTTCAGAAGGCAGCGCCTGAGCTCGAGACTTGATTGGTGAAAGCCGACCTTTGTCCTTGGGCAGGAGAGACTGGATGCTCTGGAGAAACTGTCTGGTTTTAGTTAAGTGCAGGAACTGAAGTGAGGAACACAGTGATCACACTTATCTGCCTGTGCTAGCCAGGGCGTGCTGGTTCAAGCATAAACTCCCTGATCGATGGACTTTTCTGAGCCATTGATTTGGCCCACTTGTGTGGGTTTTAGCATTGGCGCAAGAGGAGATGAGCTATGCTGAGATTAACTCAAAGCCTCCTGGTGTTGTCAGGAGTTTGTGTGTGCGTGTAGAGGAGGTGGCGGGGGTTGCTACTCTCCATCTTGGATCAGGTCCAGTGATGCCTGAGGAGATTTTTCCTTAAAGTAAAAATGGAACAAGCTGTTTGTTGTTGTCCGGTTGCCAGTAACTGTGTTGATCCTGTACACTTACACGTAAATTGCTCTCACTCTCTGGAGATTGCTGTAGTAGGGAAAGCCTTGCTTTGAAAAGCAATGTGGAAGTCTGGCGGCTTTGGAAATGTAAATCATGTTCCGGCTTTGCGGTTTGACTCGATGTCACAGAATCTACAACTGGTTCAATGGAAAGTTTTCTCTCATTTTGAACAGTAAAGTAGCAGCCCTACCACTCCGTTTCCATTTAACTCGGTTTTGTTTAATGTGTTACCGGTGATACAGTCAGCGGTGCTGAATTTAACTCCTCACAATCCACTTCCAGAAAAGTTATAATGCATTCATGTCCACGTTCAGTGAAAGAGGGCAGCTGTGGCTTAAAGGTTTGGGAAGGTCGCTTGGGACTGGAAGGTTGCTGTTTCGATCCCAGTTGCTGAGGTGGCTACCCAGGTACTACCATTGGTAGCTGTATATTCTCACCCATAGTTTACTAGTGTGTGAGTATGTGTGTTTACTGCTACAGATGAGTTAAATGTGGAGGTGGAAATCAAATGTACTGCTTTGGTATGGCTGTAAAGCGTGTTTCTAAAATAGAACCGACTGTGAAATTAGAGCAGTGTGTTTTTCAGTGTGTTTTCAGTCACTGTATAAAAAGGTGAACTGCAGAGACAAGAATAAATGTAGCTGTAGTAGCAGGAATCAGACTTCCAGACAACAAACAGTCATTCAACGTGTACTTAAGTCAGTTATTAAGGTTGGTTGCCATAATTAATTCTTAATTCTCGTAATTGTAACATTAGTGAAATTAAGCAGACACTTGCTATTGTAAAGGTCAAAACCATAAATAGAAACAAGAGATTCACTGGAAAGGCAAAAACGTGTGTGTGTGTGTGTGTGTGTGTATATATATATATATGTATATATATATGTGTATATATATATATATATATATATATATATATAATGTATGTGTGTGTGTGTGTGTGTGTGTGTGTGTGTGTGTGTGTGTGTAAAATGGGCAAGGGTCAAAACCAAAACAACAAAACAACCAGCAACCAGATCCAAAGGGTCAACAAGAAATGTGAGAATGACACAAGAGATAATACAAGACCGAGATGACGTTGGATATGCAATGGGAGTTGTATGTAATACTTTGTAATATGTGAGACATTTAGGTAAGCATTTATACAGACATGGATGGAATTGAACACAGGTAAACAGCCTCAAAACCCAGGTGAATTTAATGTAGAGAATGGTCCATGATGGGTTAATTGAGGATATGTGATGATGACGCGGGGGTCTGTGGGATCGTTGGAAGTGAAGGGCTCAGAATTGACTGTGACAGGAGGAGAGCAAGGAAGCATGACAGTAATATTATAAAAAGAAGAACTTTTAATATATTGACCATGTGTCCTTTATAAACGTGACGACTGCATTGAGGTGTCATTAAGGGTTAATGATGAATACAGCAAATGTAGATGCCATTTCTTAGTTTGTAAACGTTGTATTACTTGGTAAAAGTAGCATCAGTTTGTGGTTGGGTTGAAGGCGTCTCTGAGCTCTTGTGACATTTCAAAGAATCTGATTAGAGGATCGAATTCCCATGCAACAAAACTGACGTAAACGAAGTGGTTTTATTATCCATCCGGAAAGAGGCTTCAAGGGCAAAAAAAGAGATGTAATCTTGCACATTTCCACCCGCAGGAATCACTTAAGGCTGTGCTGTGGGCTTGTATTTTTCTTCCCAGCTGAAGTATTCCAGCTTGTGAAAGACATTCCAGCCCACCCCTCTAACGATTCGATTTGTGCTCTTCAGGCTCTTGCAGTCGACCCTCAGGCCTATCTCAACCAATTTCCCAGCCAATTTCGGTCACTCGTGGCTGCTGTAGGCTAACCGGTAATAGTGTTTCTGAGATATGTCTGCTTTAACCTGAACAGAGGTAGAGTGCAAGACATTCAGCTTCTCCATCACTGAAATGTATTGATTATTCCAACAAAAAGGGGACCTGACTCCCAGAACACTTCTGAGGCCTGCTAACGCATGCCATATAGTCGAGGAGAAGGGGAACTACCCAGCACCTAAAAGAAGTGTAAAACAAGCCTGCAGCAGAATGTGAATATTAGCCGTATGAATGTAGGACAGCATGCAGAGCGGCACGTCAGGCACTGGGGCCTTGCGCTTATTTGCATGACCTTGAGACAAGCGGTAAACATAGCTAGGCAACACTTCATTTCTTGCGTCGTGTTTGTCCCAGTGGTAAGGGATGTGTGGATTCACAGAGTCAGCCTTTTGCCTTGTGTTTCAAGTGGGTGGTGGGGAAAATAAATAGAAAAGCAGAAGTGAGTAGACCTTGGAAAGGACAAATGCGCCCCGGTGCTGGCAAATATGTCCTGAGGAGCTATTTTAACTGCTTTTATGGGTCCTGCATGATTGACAGGTAGATCATTGTTAAGGGTTGCCTAACAGTTCACATGCCGGGCATAAGAAACCTTCACAGTCTGTACTTTATCAGCACTAAAGATGAGCGCTTCAGAATGGCAGAGCATGTGACTCAGCGGAGCAGTCTGCTCCGTTAGCCGGTGGCTGCCTGGGGGCTTCTGGTTCAGTAGTGAGTGTTTCTCAGCGACTCGCCCCTCTCTCCTCTCGTCCCCCGGTGCAGCTGTCTTTCACTCCGTCGCCGCTCATCCGCATTAGCAGCTTTCCATTCACATGTCCAGGGCTTCTGCTTTCTGCCGAAGAAGGTTCACACTCAGCACATGTTGTGTTAATGAGAAGCGGAGTATGTGGGCAAAGCCTGGGGGCTCACACATCTGGAACAGTTACTGTGGCTTAGACAAGAAGGGCTGGTGGGAAGAGACAGATGAACTAGCAGTACTTTTCTAGATGGATAGTTGGTAGGGTTGGGCGCTATCCACCTATTTCATATCGTCTCCAAATATCGCAGGGGGGGGTGGAGGGGGCAGGAGTAGCCTAACCTACACAATTACCGCAGATGATTCTATGTGATGGCAGCAGCAAAATGTTAAACTGCTGGTTAGCATTAGCATAGTTAGCATGCTAACAAAACAGTCCACCAAAGAAAATGTTCTTAGACAACAATGACACGTCAAGCGAATAGTGCTGGAAATATAGTGGTGGATCTGTAGCCTACATTTTAAGCTAACCTTTCCTTAGCTAACTCTGCCACAGATCCACCAATTACCACTCAGGACACCTGCTATTATCAATTTCTTCTGTGATACAGACACAGTGTAGACAATTAAAACTTATGTCTGAGCGAGCAAAGTCGACTAGTGTAAGAAAATCCTATTGAAACAGGTAATGTAGTATTTAGGCCCATAGCTGGCTAGTTAGGCTTTAATAAGTTAGCTAGCAGGCTAAACACCTAGCACATAAAGCCTCATACCTGAGAGCGCAAAGTTTGTAAACTGGTTTATTCAGGTTTGCTTGCCTCCCCTTTTATTGTGCGACCGAACATGTTTGAGAACATTGTGGAGAAAATCACACAGTCCACATCAGCTTCTCGCCAAAGGAAATCTGTTCGATTCTTCCTGTAGCTGCTGCCCGCATCACATTCAAAACCCTGACGCTGGCCTACAAAGCCAAAAACACACCAGCCCCACCATACTTGATGGCAAAAGCCGATCCGCACCTAGAGCCCTTCGAGCTTCAAGTACGACTCGGCTCGACCCGCCATCCCTCAAAATCCATGGAAGACAAGCGTCCAGGCTTTTTTTTGTCCTGGTACCGAAGTGGTGGAACGAGCTTCCCCTGGGTGTCCGAACGGCCGAGTCGCTCGCTGTCTTTAAACGCAGACTGAAGACCCACCTTTTCAGAGAATACTTGGACGAATAGCAGAGTACTATGGTCACCTTATTGACTTGTGCTTAGTAATGTCTAAAGCCTAGAGGTATCTTTGAATGTTTTAGTCTATTCAAACTAGCTAAGGTTTTTCTTGATTAAAGTGCCACACATCATCAATACAAAAAAACAGGCTAATGATCTTCATCTATGAATAAGAGAATGTGCTACTGTTTGCTAATAAGGTCATGGTAGTCCTGATGGTTTGTCTTATGAATCTGGTCCACTGAACTATAGACACCATATCCAAACTGCCTGCTGCACAACAGTAAAACCTAATGTTCAACAGCAGCACAGGAAGCTCTGGGAGAAAAGGAGGATATATGAAAGGAGATGGTCAGATAGATATGAGGCGTAGAAGACCATGCCCTGATGGCTGGGATTTCTCTGTCTTTGGATCTTGAGACCAGGCTTGCTGATTGTTTCATCATGTGAAGGGCAGACGTCATGCCTCTGTGCAGTGTGAGGCCTAGAGGTCGCTTTTCATTTCCAGTTGAAAGTTGGGGCAGCACTTCACTTGACATGGCTACTTGTACAGTGACAGTGTTTTCTAGATGGCATACTACTTCATGTCTTATGGCTTTATCTCAGAAGCTCACATCTACTTCAGGCTATGTTTTTTTTTTTTTTTTTCTTTCTTTTTTTTTTTTTTTTCTCAAACCTAAAATGACCTCTTCTGGTCTCCTCACTGACGTCTAACCATAACTGACAATGGAGACATCAACAGATAACACTGCATAAGAGACACTTTAATGTTTTTGACATTGTTCTTTCCATGTCCAGTGCATAGACTAATTAGTATGGCACCCTGAACATGTGGTGTGAAGTGTTCTGCTCTAAAATACCATCTGTACGTTGCAATCACACTGTAATAGTGTAATCATGGATTGTACTCCATCGAGTAAAATTCAGACTCTAGGATATTTACTCTGCATGGTGTTCTAGCTGGCAATGCAACTTTTTAACACAAAAAAATCTTATCGTTGTCTCGTCAGTCATCTCATAATCATCCAAAAAAAAAAATAGAATAGAAACACTTGCGGTTCCATTAAGAAGCTTTTATGGAAGGTATAGAAGCTTTGTATTATATAAAGGACTTTTAGGAGTTTTAATGAGTTTTTTGAGTAACTTTCGCATTATGCAAATGTTCTCAAAACTTTAAAAAAGGTTATTAAGTGATTCTCCACAGCAGTGGTTCTCAAGCTGGTCCTCGGGGACCTCTAGACGGTCCACAGTTTTGTTCTTCCTGTTTTGTGTTGTGAAGCATCCATTGAAAAAGTTATTTAGGGAATGAAAAGTGGCTATTATATGGTATTGTGTCACCTTTATTTGTCTGTTTTTATTTATTGCCCTCCTTTTCAATTTTTCCCCAATTTAGTCATGGCCAATTTCCCATCGCTAGCTGAGTCTTCCCATTACACAATGCTAAAGGCTAGGGTTGATGTGCTCTGCTTCCTCTGAGACACTCGATGTGCCACTGCATCTTTTCAGACTGCTGCTAATACAGTGTTATGGGGCAGCTCAGTGGGGTTGGAAGAGAATGCTAACTGCATTGCACTGGCGAGCATCAGACTCCAGAGTACTGGAGGAGTTGGGAAAGTGTTCCTGGGTTTTTACCATCCTATTCTTTTTCCAGTCCGTGGTCTCCAAAATGTTCTGTTAATAAGAGGAGAAAAAAGCCCTGCTAGCTGTCATTAGCTTGTGTAACAGCCTCAGAGATGGCTGCAGCACAAGCCCACCTCAGACCAATACCAATCAGTGATTTTACACAGAACGTTTCCCGAACTGACCTTTTTCAAGTTAATGATCACGACTCGGCGATGATAACTGAGGTGATTGTGGATGGCAAATTATCTTCCCGCTCTCCCCGTCAAATAACCAATTTGGATTAGTGTCAGTCTCGCGCACTTGCTCGACCTTGACTTGGAACGGCGGCAGGATCTTCTTAGGTTCAATTCTCCCTCACGGCCGAGATGGCCTACGTATTCTTCTCCATTAGCACGCGCCACTTTGTTACATTACAGGTAATTATGAGACACCCAAACTCTGTGACCTGTGAGAGACAGATCGAGAGACACAACGAGGGGCACCGAGCTAACCTTCCTGCATTTTAACGATTGTCATGCTTGATTAGCTACCTCGCTGTTCATTCCTCCGCCAAGGCAAGCGCCCCAGAAACCTGAACCTGGATCAAACCCAGGCCCACACAGCTACAGCTCGGGCTGAGGCCTGACCAGACCTGCTGGTGTAATGTGCTAATGAAGCTGCCTGTAAATTGGATGGGCGCATGCACACAGAGTTGTGGAAGTAATTAACATTTGTCTATTCATAGAAGAAGGGAGCAGAGGGGAACAACTTGCTGACATTCTGAGGAAGTCTGTCAATACAGTAAGATGGAGTGGGAAAAAGTTATGGTGCATTCAAGTGGCCATTGTAAACTTGGACATTTCTGATATTACCACAAGGAAGCTGCACTTGAACATTATAATAAAAATAAAAAAAACATAGGGTATATTTGCCCATACTACATGGCATGTGCTAGCATTGGTCTGTGCCAGCACATTTCAACTTTTGGGAGATTAGGGATTGGGATGACTAAGCCTACCAGTGTGACATCCAATAAAGTTTCCTGTGATGAACCACCTCCTCCGCATCTTCCCCATTCTCCAGTCTTCTCTCTGCCCTGGGGGACTTTCTAGTTCCAAACTGAAGCCACCAAGAACTCCAGATGGGCCTTTCAATCAATTTTGATATTTGATTTCATTTTGCAATGCATTATTCAAAAGTATAAAAGTTAAGAAGACAGACAGATACATGGTAAATATCTGTTTACACCTCAGTTAATGTTTCTAGCCTTGACGCATTTTTTTCCCTTATTTCCTTATCCTTGTTGCTTAAAACCTATGAGTACCAAATGTTGTAGTTCTCGGACTTGAGCATGGACTATAAACACACTTTGCTATCTTTCTACCTAATGCCAGAGACCCAGAGACCCTCCGGCTAAGTGGCGCAGTGTGGAGCTGCTTCTCTGATGTATGATAGCCTTTAGCCGGCTACAGTAGTCTTTTTGTACTTAAAACAGACGAAATTGACAAATAACTACGACGAGATTGTAAGACTCAGCCCTGTCCACACACATATAGATATATATTTTTTAAAAACATTACTTTTTATCTATATAAGGGCCTGCAGTCCACACGTACGTGGTGTTTTAGGTTACTGAAAACAGAGTTAAAAAAAAAAAATAGTAATAAATACTTTACGATGTTAACTTGTGCATGGGTGTTGCCGACTAATGAGTAGGTTTACTTTTTTATGACAATGTGTCTATGTACTGTGCTCAATTTTTTTTTACAAAACTCCACATGATCCCCATGACCAGCAGTGTGTGGGTGTTCTAGAGCCATGGAGTGACAGTAATGTAAATAAATAAATAAATGTATATATATTGACCTGCTGTTTGAATAATACAATTGTTAAAAAATGTGTTTCCTCATATGTGTATTCCTGCTGTGTTTAGGTCTATTTTGGGCATTATACTTGCTTGTTTAGGAATTTAAAATCAAACTGTGAGGTGTGAGCCCCCCATGCTGGGCTGGCCTGCTCATACAAGCACTTTGGGCTGTTTGGTGTTTTTGTGTGGGCAGAGAAGTTGTTTAGAAATTATCCTGGAGAGATCCTGAAAAATATCCGGATACATGTGGACAGGTTGTCAGACTCTCTACATCTCATGCTCATGCAGCAATGTGTGATTTTTGTATGACTGTTCTACCTCCCTGGCTGAGGCTATATCTGAGCTCTCCCTAAACAGCCATGTTATATTGATGGCCTTTTGTCTCTGTGTTTTTTTCTCACTATTTATGTGTTTTGGTAACTCCTGCCATGTCCTTGGCCTCGTTTGCTTGGCCATGCTTTGCACTGCTGGCTAGTGTTGGCACAGGGCTTAAGGGAGCCTTGGGGTTGTCCCATTTAACTGAACCTCTGTCAAGATGGTGCTTGTTGCAGTGCCACCAGGTCACTGATCCACAACAGCCTTCTCATCTGGCAGACAAATGAAGATGCCATGTGAAGGACTTGGCTTCAAGATAGTTGAGCTGTTGTTTAGTGTTTTGTCATGATGATGGATTGGAAAGGTCAAATAAACTCTAATTACAGTCAGGGCTGTTCTCTCTGGGGTGAAACGATGATTGTGTTTGAATGGAATGTTCTGCGAGGCAGCAGATGGGCCACTACTACAACTATATCCTCCACATATAGTTAGATACAGCAAGACGGAGTTGGAATATTGCAGTGGTCTGCAAGCCTTGTGTGTGTTTGTGTTTGAGAGGAGTTTGGGTGTGGCAAGGCAAGACAGGGTCAGCGGGATAGAGGAACCCTCTCTCTCTCCCCCCATGTTCTCCTCTGATCACATATGACAGGTGTGCATGCTGGAAATATTCATAAGACGTTGACGTGAATCAAAGTTGATTGCCAAACGTACAATAGGCACGATCTCTGGCTTAGGCTATGGCTTTTAAACTCTCCCATAGTGCTTGAGCTTTGAAGAATTCTCTGGGTTCCCTGCTGGCTCAGCTGGAGATGTCAAGCACACTTGCCATGATATTTAAGGATGAGCCGAATGCAGTCAGACTGAGTACACTTTGGCCTTGGCCATACATGGAAACCATGTTTACATGTGCACCTTTGTGCAGGTAGCAGTCAAATCAATGTGGCACAGAATGTTCCACAGTCTGTTAAGACGATGCAGGACTTAGCATGTTGTGTGAGGTTCTCTCTGTAGTATTACCTATTCATTATTTCTCTCCATTGTGATCAACACAGCCAGCAAATCTAGCTTCTGGTCTGGACTGAGACAAACTACTCCTGTGTTTATTTGTGTTTTCTGTCTTTTAACTGTCTCCAATGTGCACTGACTCACCGAGCCAGATTAATGCATTTGTTTTAGGGTTGAATTTGGCCAGGAAACAGAGTCAGACAAATGCCAGATTTGAGTTTAGAGGTAGAAAAGGAGATGTTTTTTTGGATGGATTCAAATGTGATGATTCACTCGAGCATTAAAATCTGTTATCTCGAGTGAACCTGTCGGGGTTAAGCTTAGAGATGTCCTGTTCAAGGCTTTTTACCCCCCAATTGCTCAGAGTTTCTTAGTGCTATTTAAGAGTATTTAACTATGTGGACACATACCTGAAGCAAGGCTGAAGCCTACCATCCAATCCTTTCCATCAGGGAACACAAACAAGTGTGGTCTCCACAGACTCCCAAGCACTATCATGTGGCACCTCTGGGACCACTGGGTTTGGATCTGAACTACAGGGTTCCTCTTTTCAGCATTCTTATCAGCATGCAACTGGAGCTCCACCATGGGTGCTCTTACTCTGCAATATCAGAAATGTTTGGTTGTTAAAAAAAAAAAAAAGCCAGCCTACAGCTTTTGACTACTTTTGGATGAAACCCACACATTACAATATGATGTGACAGTCCTCAGAACTGCACTTGCTGAGCAGTTCACTCTTGAGTAGAGTTTGCTCTTTTTAAAGTTTGCTATTTTAAAGTGCTGAAGAGAAACTCTCTCTGAAAACTCTGTGTAACTTTTTGTGGTGATGATGATGATGATGTAACTCCTGGTTCATGCAGAGGTGAATCTCTTGAGTTTGCAGAGTTGCTGATTTCAAAGCGAGTGTGTCACCAAGTTGTATTTTGAAAGTCACTGTACATTAACCTTTATCCACTTTTCTTACAGGGCCGTATCACCTCACTGTCTTTGTGAAACACTGACGCATCCATTAAACTGTGCTTCATTGGTTCTGCACTAGATCTGAGAATCTTTTTCTCTTCTCTTCCACAGGTGGAGCGAGAAATCGCTATTCTCAAGCTAATAGAACACCCACACGTTTTAAAGTTGCACGACGTCTACGAAAATAAGAAATATTTGTAAGTAGCAGCCTTGCTTGCATTTCTATCCTTTTCAATTCTTTTAGCTGTCTTTTGCCATAACAGTTGTTTTGTTATTATGGGGATGCGCAAGAGGCTGGTCGCGAAGAGCAGAGGATGATTCGGCTGCTCTGCTTGAAGTGGCATTAATGATTAAAGCGCAAAGCAGCCTGTTAGTCACGCCAGACTCAGATCCGCTAATGTGGCCACGAGTCATCGCTTATGTAAACACAGCGCTAATGTGTTTAACACCCAACATGCAACTAGGGTCGCAGCGGTAACTGGTTTCGCTGTACATCACGGTATGAAAATGGATGGTTTTTATACCATGTACATTTGCTTAATATCAGTATTGAAAAACAATACAACCTAGTGAAGAATGGAGAGCACATCTTTAAAAGCTCGATCCATCCATTTGTGTCCCATTTATAACTTCACTTCCTAATGAAAAAGCGTGTGAACATTTAAGTGACAATCATAAAATGCGCTATTAAAAAAAAATGTCCACATCCAGGCTCCTGGTTACTTCTGGTCACTGGTTGTATGCACCTTCAGGAGTGTCAGGAGTATATCTGAATAGGCCCAAGCCACAGAAAAAATTTGAGTCACATTATAGCCAAGACACAATGAACAACCAAAAGCCCTCCCAGTACAATAGAAACACTGTCCCATACAGTATGTCACGATGCATGTTACCCTTTATTTCTATGGTAAAGTTTATTTGTATTGTTATGCCTTCATGTCTGCTGTTGACAAAAAGAAAACAGTACATTGATGATAATGTATAATATAGTTCCTTTAAATTTGACCTAAATGTAGCAAAATAGGTAAAATTGGTATTTTTCCTCCTTGACTCGCATTACAGATGGGGATTGCAATTCACCTTTAACACTGCAGTAAATATGGTTTGAGCTTCCTCTCAAGGACACGTTTTCACATGCATTTCTGGACAAGGCCACTGATACAGAACTGGCATCTGAAGTGAAAGAAGCATGTAGACTGATGCTTTAGAGTAATACTGCGTGATTTTACATGAATATAATTAGAGCCCAGAGTTCATAAGAGGTCTTAATTAATTATTTTTTGAAGATAGTAGTTCAAAACGTCCATCTCGACCAACTACAACAGTAAAATCTTGCCTTTAAATGTATGCAGTAATAATATATAGTGTGTACGTATGTATATGTGACACAGTGAAATGGTTATCATACCATGACAATTGCATACCATTGCAACCCTACAAGTGACTGAAGTCTTAAGACTGGCACCAAATATGTGTCAGTAGTCACATATGTTTTCTTCACTTATTGCTTAAACATCACTAAAATCACAGCCGTATTTGACCTCTCTGTGATTTTGTCATTTGGTTGAGTGATTTTTGTTTTTATTTTAGCTTTAATATTCTAAGTGAGCCTCTTTAACTAGCATGATGTCTTAAGGTTGACATTACGGATGTAATTGAAATGCAAAAGGCAGTAGAGCACACAGTACGTGTTTAATCTGTGATTATCCAGGCTGTCCTGAAAAAGGGATGGAAAAAAAGAAAGAAAAGATCAACACGTTTTGTTGGGTTTTTATTTGCCTTGGCAGATCATGTCGGGAATTCTGAAATGAATTTTCCTTAGGGGGAAATAAAGATTCACCCAAATCATGTTACACTTTTCAATAGTTTGTACAGATATGACAGATAATTGCACAAACAAATCCCACTTCAAATGAGTTGAAACAATCAGATAATGTAATGTTATGACAGATAATGTTCCCTGAAATCACATTACAGCCCACCCCTCCACACATAGACACACACACACACACACACACATGCGTCCCGGCGTGTCTGTACAACCCTTGAGGCTTCGGCTGAAAAGTCAAGAGGCCTTTATTCCTCCCTATTTAAACAATGCAAAGTATGAATAGACAGAATCCGCTCTGCAAATCTGCTCTATTTGATTTGACGTCATTGGAAGCTCTTGATTTTACGTGTACCATGTCTTTCTTACTGGAAACAAGCTTCCACCCCAGCAAGAGCCAGATGAAAGGAGTCAGAGTGCAGTACTCCTGTTAACCTCTAATGGTTTGGAGGAGTCATTAAATTCGCAGAAGGAGACCAATTGGGACCATATTGTATTAGAGACACGGGCTGCAGCGGGCTGCTCCCTGGCAGCACCTATAAAACTCCTGCTCCGCTTAGCACTTTTATAGCTCCTATACGAGTTACACAGCACAGTGTTACCCAGGGCTAGCTGGAATTTGTGGGTGAAGACCAGGTATTGGATAGAGAGACAAAAGGCCAGAGGACAGTGATGAGATCAGAGAGCGACTTTAACTGCCTCTGATTCAATTTGCCAGTCGAGATGGAGAGGAGAAGAGCTGGAGAAATGACTGGAGCTGGCAGAGTGCCCACTACTCTGACCACACACGCGCACACACACACACACACACACACACACACACACACACACACTCATCTAGCCTTACTGCCTGCAGGAGAGGGCCACACTCAGTCACACACTCAGACAGAGACGAACAGTCCGTTACAAAAGTTTGGGCACCCTTTAATTGAGAAGTAGAAAACCGTTACAGTCTCTGTAGCTAATCTAACATAAACCAAAATATGAACAAATATAAACAAAACAACACAATTAACAAGTAACACAGCTAAAAGTCTCTGTTCTTGTAGTTGGATTTTTCCCCTGCTCTTCTTTGCAGCAGGCCTTTTCCGCAGAGATATTCCCAGGTCAAGTCTCCCATGCACAGCTTGTTTCAGCTTGTTCGATCATGGGACTGAGTGCCATTCCAAAAACCCTCAGTTTGTGTCTCTTTAGGTAGTCCAGGGTTGATTTCTGGCATGCTTTCTGTTATGATCCTGCAGTGGGAACCATCTTCTTTTCAGCTTCAGCCTTTGAACAGATTTTTTGACATTAGCATCCAGGACTTGCTGGTATTTTATGGAATTCATTCTTCCCTCCACCCATTCAGTATTGCCAATGCTGCTGGCAGCAACACAACCCCAAAGCATGAGAGATCCACCCACAAGCTTCACAGTTGGCAGGGTGTTTTTTCATCAGATCAAATAAAAATAAAATGCATTTATTTGTGCTTTTCACAACTGATGTTGCAAAGCAGCTTTATAAAAATCCAGTAACTAAACACAAGACCAAGCCAGATGCGACAGTATCACCCAAAAACTCCCTTACAGCTGCAGGAAGAAACCTTGGAAGGAACCAAGATTCACAAGGGGGGGGGGGGGCATACTCCTCTGGTCAGAACTACTTATAAATGTAAGACATTTGATTCGGAATAAATCACAGGTATGATCAATAGTTGTGCAGTTATGAAATGCAGTACATTTATTCACCAAGTGCATCTTCATTGATTGCTACCAGAGAGTTCTGGAGGACTTTATCAGTTCACAGCACAAAAATGTTATTTAGCATACTTCAAACATTGAGTTTCATGGCCAGGTTGCAGGTAAGGTGCCTAGGACTCTTCTATGAAGATTGTTGGTGCAGACAGCACTGCACAGTTTAACTATGAACCGCCTTCTTGACTCTAAACCTTCCTTCAGGTTCTTGAAGATCATTTGGGGGTTTTGATATGCTTGCATCTTACCAGCTTCTCTCCAGATCTCATCTTAACCTTTACAGTTCCCTGTAACTGCCATTTCTTACATTCTGCACTGTAAGAAACCCCAGAATGAACATGTTTGTCTTCCTATAGCCTTCCACAATTTGATTCAGCTTACAGTTCATAATAATAATAGGAGACACAGGTGATAGGCTTGATCTGCTAATTAAGACCTGAGACCTTTGTAACATTTGTCCAACCCTTTGTGCATCTCACAGCTCACATTGATGATTTTAACTTTTATTATTTTATGTTATGAAAGACGAACTGTGTGTTGTGCATGATTGATACATTTTTTAAAAATTCGTCATTTGTCAAAATGTGACCAAACCTCCACAGTCACAAGACTGTATTCACCCTCTACCCTTGGTGTTATCTCTCCCAGCAGACACACCTCCACAAAGTTCTGCACTACAGAAAGCTTTCCATCTTGATTGTAGTCACTTGTAGAACTTTCAATGACAAACGGCCAAACCTGAGAAACTTCATATTATCTCAACCAAAGCACAAGCAGCCCCGGAATCCATTTAATCTTTAATCCCAGTTACTTCCCTCTGTAGATTTTTTTATTTCTTCCATTTATCTTGTAGTCATGAGTCTCGCAGGGAGGTCACCATCTGATCACAGAGTATCTTATGAAAGACATGAAACTCTTGCGTCCCAACAGTAAAGGAGTGAGCAAACATCTTCTTGTCAGTTTGTTTCTCCAGTTCATCCAAGGGCATGGCAGCAGTAGTGCTGCAGACTACAGGGAAGCACTCTGCTCCCTGGTTGCTTGCTTAAGTCAATATCTTCCATGTTCAGGGATGGAATTGTCTATTCTCTTTGAGTGCTCATCGGGTCTCTTTGAAAGAAAAAAAAAAAAAGATCCTCTAGGAAAAAGATGAACTCTTTGACGGAGACTTCTTTTAATGCTTTTTTTTCATTCTGTAAATGATCTCTGTCTGTCTCTGCTTTCCTCTCTCTGTCTCTCCCTTTATCCATCTGTCTGTCTATCTGCCTGTCTATCCCTCAATCCCTTTAATCTTTCACTGCTTCTCTGCTACATCTCTCTCTCTCTGTCTCTCTCTCTCTCTCTCTGTCTCTCTCTCTCTCTCTCTCTCTCTCTCTCTCTCTCTTTCTCCAGGTATTTGGTTTTAGAGCACGTGTCTGGGGGAGAATTGTTTGACTATCTGGTGAAAAAAGGAAGGTTAACACCCAAAGAGGCACGCAAGTTCTTCAGACAGATCATCTCTGCTCTGGATTTCTGCCACAGTCACTCAATATGGTGAGTTCATCCACCTTGTGGACCATGATGGACGCATTGAGCTTTTGGAGAATTGTATTGGAATAGGAGGGTCGGCACTGAATTGGTGTCCTTTCTACCTCAAGCAAAGAAGCACTTTAGTTAATATTACTGATTTCATGTGGGGTTCCTCAGGGGTCCATTTTAGGGCATGTTCTTCTATCCATGTGTATGCTTCAATTGGGGCATTTTATTAGGATACAGAACAGCCTCTATTACGGTTGTGCTGAGAAAACACAGCGGCCCCAGTGAAACTCATGGGTAGTGGCTTTTAAAAGTAACTTTACAGTAAAATCTTGCTGAGGTCATTTTTTCATTTTGAATGATATCCAATGTGTAAAACACTTTGGTCAGCTGAAATTGGCCCTTACCTTATTTACGTACCTACAGCTTCCAGTCCACACTGCACTGAACCAGCAGTTTTTTTCAGCCCTGTAAATTTCACAGCTGTACATTTCTTGTGGGATTCTGTTATTATTTGATTGCCTTTTATATTATATATATTTACATGTATATCATTTTTAATTATTATTTATATTAATTATTAAGGAGCCCATTTACACCCATTGAAACATTATATCCACTTCATTGATTGATCATTTTGAGTCTGTTTTGCAGCTCTTCATTATGGCTGCTCTTGGCTCTGCTCGATGTGAATGAGAGTGAAGGGCAGTCAAGTATCTGTAGTCTGTCTGAGTTGGGGATTGTTTCTCTCTGCCTCCTGTACTATCCCTCAGGACACTGCTGGCGTTATTGTGAGACTCTGGCTTCATTAAGAGTCACTATCCTCACCTTGGCCTCAGGTGGAAAACAGTTTGATGTCCCACATTTTTAAACTCTGTAGAGACTGAACAGTTTAGTGTAGTGTGTTTTTTTCAGCTTGGTATTCATTTTAATTCTCAAAAGTTTCATGTTCTGCACTTTTCTCCTGGAGTCCACTTAAGGCATGTATATGTACTCACCAGACACTTTATTAGGAAGACATATTCACCTTCTTATTCATTAAATTATTCAATCAGCCAATTGTGTGACAGCGGTACGATACATAGACTTATGCAGATACAGCCCAGGAGCCTCAGATAATGTTCTCATCTAAACGTGAACCTAGTGATTTTGAGTGTGGCATGATTGTTG